>NW_028159696.1:0-21488 GCF_964263955.1 Coregonus lavaretus | reverse complement strand
CCAGGGCCAAGCCTGGACTTTTTTTTACCAGGGCCAAGCCTGGACTTTTTTTTCCACCTGAGTCTCAACTCAGGTGACTTGCTATTTTACCTTGAGGTGGGAAGTGGACGGAAACAGCACCAGGAAAGCACTTGCCCAAAAAACAAAAGAATCCAATAGAATTAGTATTTTTGCTCTGTGCCCAACCCTCCCAGGCAGCACAGATGACACACATGACGCATGATAATCTCTCTCTGTGTCGTGCCTTTTTACAAGTGACTCTGAATCAGTAGAAATATGGTCTGCCAAATTTCAATGGTTTTTGCCACTCTGAATAAACGGTGCACCATAACTTGACCATTCTATGTGTTGTAAGGTTTCACGAGAGGACGGTACGTATATATAAAAGTGTAAAATTGCCCTAGCTAGAAAAGAATGCTACTTCTATATCTAATTAAACTGCTATAATAACATACGTATCACAGTATAAATATCAAGCAACTTGAGTATTCTTTTGCCATTATGTTTCCTTATTGAATAAGGCCTATTTTCTATTGATATATTTCCAGGAAATAACCATTCACGGGTGCTTTCGATTATACGTGTGCACTAAATCTGATGAAACACAAGTTTTGCCATTGAAGTCTACCTCTTACCTCATTTGAAGGTAGAGCTCTCTTTTCAGTGAAAGTTGTATTCCTTTCAGTCATTCAGACGCTAAGTACACACCCTCAACTCAGTGCCATTAAGGAAGCTTCTAACTGAATGGAGAGACTCCTCATCCATATCGAATAGAGAATGCATCTGAATGTGTGCTGAGAACTTCTCAAAGACACTTAGCTTATTGCACAGTCAATGAAAGCAACATGTGCTTTTGAAAATTGCCGTTTCCAGCTGTAATTTTCAAGATAAGTGATAGGTGTGATTTTCTTCACAGGTTTCTCAAATTCTTGGGAAAAATCAATCTGCAACGTGTAAATCTCAACATAGCTTGGTTCAGTATTTTTTATTAATTTTTTTATCTGCAATTGTATCTACAATTTTGGGTCTTTGTTGATTGTATGTCATGTCTATAAGCTTAGCAACAGTTCGCCAGTAGCATAAATTATGGTCTTACACTGCCTTGTGAATTGTTTAATTCACCAGACTATATAAGTTATCTCTACTCCAAGGTCAGAGGCCGGCTGCTCCTCGCTATGATAGATCAAGATTATGACTGTTTGGGTCATTTTTCCATCGTAGACAGAAAGGTCAGCGGTTTGACAGATTCAATAAAAAAGAAACTGAAAAGGAATTTGACGACAGCTCTGGCTTCATTGATCCAGAGGCAGAACGCTTCTACCTGACCAGAATGAGAAAATACTGCATTGTGTCACAGAACGAGAATTGGCGACTGCAGCTTTGAAATAGCCAAGAACATGATTATTGGTATTTGCACTTGACACTTTCATGTCCTCGTTTTACTAGAGCTTGACACTATTAACCTCTAATGCTGTTTCAATGTTGAAGGGGGATATACACTGAGTGTACAAAACATTAGGAACACCTTTTGCCCTCAGAACAGCCTCAACTTGTCGGGGCATGGATTCTCATGTCGAAAACGTTCCACAGGGATGCTGGCCCATGTTGACTCCAATGCTTCCCACAGATGTGTCAAGTTGGCTGGATGTCCCTTGGGTGATGGACCATTTTTGATACAAACCGGAAACTGTTGAGTGTGAAACACCCAGCAGTGTTGCAGTTCTTGACTCACTCAAACCAGTGCGCCTGGCACCTACTACCATACCCCATTCAAAGGCACTTACATATTTGTCTTGCCCATACACCCTCTGAATGGTACACATACACAATCCATGTCTCAAGGCTTAAAGCATCCTTCTTTAACCTGTCTCCTCCCCTTCATCTACACTGATTGAAGTGGATTTAACAGGTGATATCAATAAGGGATCATACCTTTCACCTGAATTAATCTGGTCAGTCTTTGTCATGTTTTGTGCACTGTATTTGAAAAGAGATAAGTTATTTCTAAAACAAACTGACACAAACCAGCGAGGCCAGAGGACAAATACTTTACCGGCCAGAGGACAAATACTTTACCTAACGCTGTTGAGAGTAAGTAAAAAAAAATATACTAATAAAAATGATTGGTAAAACGAACTGCGATGCAAGGCCAGAGGACAAATACCTGGAAGTCAACATATTGTTCACGTCCCAAATGGCACCCTATTCCCTATTTAGTGCACTACTTTTAACCAGAGCCTATAGGGCTTTATATAGGGAATAGGGTGCCATCTGGGATGAAGACATTCTCTTCTTTTGCTCTGGTAACAGAATGGACACATGCTCTGGTAACAGAATGGACACCTGCTCTGGTAACAGAATGGACACCTGCTCTGGTAACAGAATGGACACCTGCTCTGGTAACAGAATGGACACCTGCTCTGGTAACAGAATGGACACCTGCTCTGGTAACAAAATGGACACCTGCTCTGGTAACAGAATGGACACCTGTTCTGGTAACAGAATGGACACCTGCTCTGGTAACAGAATGGACACCTGCTCTGGTAACAAAATGGACACCTGCTCTGGTAACAGAATGGACACCTGCTCTGGTAACAGAATGGACACCTGCTCTGGTAACAAAATGGACACCTGCTCTGGTAACAGAATGGACACCTGCTCTGGTAACAGAATGGACACCTGCTCTTGTGTTCAGAGAGTAGATTAGAAAGAAGAGAAGTGATTTGTAAAACAAACTGACCAAACCATCAGAAGTGAAATGAAAACAGTCTGTCGTATTTGGTATTCTGAATCCAGTTCGAAGGGCCAATGCAGGAAACTTTCACATGCAGCCTTTCTTGTAAGCGCACAACCACACACAAACACACAAAAGCACGCATGCACACACACACACACACACACCCACACACCCACACACACAACCAACACATTGTAATGTTTTCTACAAGGCCACACATCTTACAGCATTCCATGAGTAGTGAAGCTCTACCACAGTAAGAGTCCCCTTCTAGAACACAGCCTATCAGGCTGATCTGCATAGTGGGTCAGAACGTCAGACCAGGACCAAACCCACCTTTTAGTATAGACCAAAGTGTGTCAGAACATCAGACCAGGACCCACCCTAAACCACCCTGTTGTTGGATCAACAGGATCCTCATTTCACTATACTGGGTATTTTCTTAGTGAGATACCCATGACCCTTAGTTAGAAGGACTAAACTGAGAGTCTTGATACTGGTGGTGTTCGAGCTACATATATTAACAGATCAGAAAAGGGCCAGAACACGTCTGAACCCAATCTGCCACTTTCCTACTGTTCTGATGATCACATCTTCCCTCTCTGTTGATCTCTGCTCTCCTTTCTTCACTATGAATTGGACGGAATTAAGGAGACATGGTAGAGCCTGGGCTCAATCCATCAGAACAGGACCACCCAGCACTACCCTGCACCAACACTGTTGTTCTGATCATCAATTCACCCTACCCTGCGCCAACACTGTTGTTCTGATCATCAATTCACCCTACCCTGCACCAACACTGTTGTTTAACAGGCTGACCAGATGGTGTATTGTTTAACAGGCTGACCAGATGGTGCATTGTTTAACAGCCTGATCAGCTGGGTGTGCTCCTAATCTCAGTTTGTTACCTGTATAAAAGACACCTGGGAGCCAGAAATCTTTCTGATTGAGAGGGGGTCAAATATTTATTTCCCTCATTAAAATGCAAATCAAAGTATAACAAAATTATAGACTGATCATTTCTTTGACAGTGGGCAAATGTACAAAATCAGCAGGGGATCAAATACTTCTTTCCCTCACTGTACCTGCACCACCATGAGATCTCTGTCATACAACATTATCAGAATGACACACCAGTCATATGAGTCAGACATTAGGCTTGGAGCTGATACAGAAAGCAGTGTTGATTTTAAGTTAATTTTCTGGGTCTCTCTCTATCTGCTGCAGCTCAGGATCTTAATCATCACGGCCTGCTAGCTAGTGCGAGGAGGGGCAAACCACTCATGACCTAGTAGCTAGTGGGAGGCGGAGCAAACCACTAATTTCCTCCTCCCTGCAATAAAGAACGGACACTAGCTGTGTCTGAAACTGTTTTCACCGTAGGGCTCTGGTCAAAAGTAGTGCACTACACTACATGGGGAATAGGGTGCCGTTTGAGACGCATCCAACTCATTTACTCCTCTTCATTCTTTCAACACCATGGACCAGAATGAAGACCAGACAATACAGGGATGAACAGAGAGATGAACAGAGATGAACAGAGAGATGAACAGAGAGATGAACAGAGAGATGAACAGAGATGAACAGAGAGATGAACAGAGAGATGAACAGAGGGATGAACAGAGAGATGAACAGAGAGATGAACAGAGAGATGAACAGAGAGATGAACAGAGAGATGAACAGAGAGATGAACAGAGATGAACAGAGGGATGAACAGAGAGATGAACAGAGAGATGAACAAAGAGATGAACAGAGAGATGAACAGAGAGATGAACAGAGAGATGAACAGAGAGATGAACAGAGAGATTAACAGAGAGATGAACATAGAGATGAACAGAAAGATGAACATAGAGATGAACAGAGAGATGAACAGAGAGATGAACAGAGATGAACAGAGAGATGAACAGAGAGATGAACAGAGGGATGAACAGAGAGATGAACAGAGAGATTAACAGAGAGATGAACATAGAGATGAACAGAGAGATGAACAGAGAGATGAACAGAGAGATGAACAGAGCCATAATGGTGTAATAATGACAATGAGATAAAATAGTTTTCTGAAATAATAAGCAATAACATCTGCTGAGGGAGGGAAGCAAAGCCTTAGTGTAGATCCCACGTTGAACCCTAAATAGTGCACTACAGTTGACCTGAGCTCTATGGGCCCTGGTCAAAAGTAGTGTACTTTAAAGGGACTAGGGTTCCATTTGGGACACACAAAGCCTCCATTTTTCCTCTTACTGTTTCTGTAATATATTTCAGCTCAGTGACAAGGACTTTCTCTGGCAACCCAGTGTGTGTCTGTCTGTGTGTTCCAGTATTACTGAAATTGCATAATTCACTACACCCAGGAGTACGTTGTCAGGGAGTGGATTAATCCACCCTAATCTGATGTTTTTAATTTTTTATTCATTTGTCCTACCAAACCCCCCCCCCCCCCCCCCCCCTGTTCCCTGAAAACAGATGATGGAGGAATGTATCATAACTCCTAATGTGTGGTGACTCCTAATGTGTGGTAACTCCTAATGTGTGGTAACTCCTAATGTGTGGTAACTCCTAATGTGTGGTAACTCCTAATGTGTGGTAACTCCTAATGTGTTGTAACTCCTAATGTGTGGTAACTCCTAATGTGTGGTAACTCCTAATGTGTGGTAACTCCTAATGTGTTTTAACTCCTAATGTGTGGTAACTCCTAATGTGTGGTAACTCCTAATGTGTGGTAACTCCTAATGTGTGGTAACTCCTAATGTGTGGTAACTCCTAATGTGTGGTAACTCCTAATGTGTGGTAACTCCTAATGTGTGGTAACTCCTAATGTGTGGTAACTCCTAATGTGTTGTAACTCCTAATGTGTGGTAACTCCTAATGTGTGGTAACTCCTAATGTGTGGTAACTCCTAATGTGTGGTAACTCCTAATGTGTGGTAACTCCTAATGTGTGGTAACTCCTAATGTGTGGTAACTCCTAATGTGTTGTAACTCCTAATGTGTGGTAACTCCTAATGTGTGGTAACTCCTAATGTGTGGTAACTCCTAATGTGTGGTAACTCCTAATGTGTGGTAACTCCTAATGTGTGGTAACTCCTAATGTGTTGTAACTCCTAATGTGTGGTAACTCCTAATGTGTTGTAACTCCTAATGTGTGGTAACTCCTAATGTGTGGTAACTCCTAATGTGTTTTAACTCCTAATGTGTGGTAACTCCTAATGTGTTGTAACTCCTAATGTGTGGTAACTCCTAATGTGTGGTAACTCCTAATGTGTGGTAACTCCTAATGTGTTGTAACTCCTAATGTGTGGTAACTCCTAATGTGTGGTAACTCCTAATGTGTGGTAACTCCTAATGTGTTTTAACTCCTAATGTGTGGTAACTCCTAATGTGTGGTAACTCCTAATGTGTGGTAACTCCTAATGTGTGGTAACTCCTAATGTGTGGTAACTCCTAATGTGTGGTAACTCCTAATGTGTTGTAACTCCTAATGTGTGGTAACTCCTAATGTGTGGTAACTCCTAATGTGTGGTAACTCCTAATTACAAAAGGCCACAATACAGTCAGGGAACTTTCATAAATACTACCAGCAGAGAGAAATACCTATTAGGGCCATTGTATGAGGATTTGGGACGTGCAACAACAAACTCAAGACAATGCCTTAGACTGAATCTCAAACCGAACACTTGGCCCCTAAGCCCTTTATCAAGTGGCCACTTGATGTTGTGTTCGATAGTGATCACTTGAGTCTGCAAGTGTTTTCGGCCAAACTGAGCATTGAGACGATGCACACTCAACGTCCCAACTGCCACTTGTCAATATTCAAAAATTTGAAATCCATTCGTGAGCATTCTCTGAACACCTGTCTTGTAGCATGAGTATATAAATATATATATATATATATATATATATATATATATATATATATACAGTGGGGGGGAAAAGTATTTAGTCAGCCACCAATTGTGCAAGTTCTCCCACTTAAAAAGATGAGAGAGGTCTGTAATTTTCATCATAGGTACACGTCAACTATGACAGACAAAATGAGGAAAAAAAATTCCAGAAAATCACATTGTAGGATTTTTTATGAATTTATTTGCAAATTATGGTGCGACTAAGACATCCTCGGCAAAACTTCAAAATTGATTACAGATTTCTTGAGTTATGTTGACTTAATTTTTGAGGGCAAAGTAGTTTTGACTATGTTGTTACTAGGTAACACGCTGAGATTCATAGAAAGAAGTTTCTGCCGAGGGCGCCGAGTCGTCACAGGAAGCCCACTCGATAGAGAGGCTTCCGAAGGACTCAGTGGAACCCTCAATGACTCAACAACTAGCGTTTGAGATTGACTCGATTGACTCGTGAACACGAATATCGAGGGCTCGAAGTGTTCTGTTTGAGATTCAGCCTTTGTGCACGCTGAACTAATCCCTTAATATGATTTAACTCAGTAGGATGGTTACGCTGTTATGATGTCATGATAAGTGAGAAGGACTGGAATAAAGGCAGTATGCGTGACTCACATAAACCTGGGGCTTTAGCGCATCACAACATCCCATAATTTCCAACGTTGTTGCGTGACCTAATGTGGAATGGTGGTGCTAAGGGCACTGTTGTTACTTTCAGATTAAAGGGTAAACACTTCACTGAAGTTGCTATAATCATTAACTACATCATGGGTTATAGCTGTTGACTAAAGTGTTATGGAAATAATATCAAAAGTAACACTTTTAATGCAATATCAAACATTTTTATTTGGCCTTCATTTAAAATGTGTAATCTGCAGGCCTATTATTATTTTTTTCTAGGGGTTTTGTTGTAAAAACAATTTTCCCATTGGGGATAATACCAGTTTCTATAACAACTCACAATCTTGACAGGAGAGGCTGTCTTTTCCATTTGTTTGAGTTAGAAACCCAATTCAGGCTGTATTTTCCTGTGTTTTGTTTTCCAGCGCTGTCCTTATTTATGATGGTTAGATTCAGATTCATTTAAATGGAGCTCTGCCCTCTTAATGTTCATTTGGTTTCCTGTTTCACGGTCGTCAAAGCGGTTGTGCTCTTCAGGCTTTGTATGTCAGCCACGCTTCTCCCTGTACACTAGCTTCACCTACGGTGCCTTCAGAAAGTATTCATACCCCTTTACTTATTTCCCATTTTGTTGTGTTACAGCCTGAATTCAAAATGGATTAAATTGATGTTTCTTCTCACCCATCTACACGCAATGACAAAGTGAAAACGTGTTTTTAGAAATGTTTGCAAATGTATTAAAAATGAAATACAAAAATATAGCATTTACATACACTAATGGTCAAATGTTTTAGAACACCGAGGGCGCCGAGAGTGTGCAAAGCTGTCATCAAGGCAAAGGGTGGCTATTTGAAGAATCTCAAATCTCAAAAATTTGTATTTGTTTAACACTTCTTTGGTTACTACATGATTCCATATGTGTTATTTCATCGTTTTGATGTTTTCACTATTATTCTATAATGTAGAATATAGTAAAAATAAAGAAAACACTTGAATGAGTAGGTGTTCTAAAACTTTTGTACCGGTAGTGTAGGTATTCAAACCCCAGAGTCAATACATATTAGAATCACCTCACTCTATAAAAGCTTTGCACACCTGGATAGTACTATATATTTTATATTTTTTTCATCCAGGATTTTCCTGTGCTTATTTCTGTTCTTTGTCTTTTTATCCAAAAAAAAACTCATAACATGCATACCCATAACATGATGCTGCCATCACCATCATTTAAAATATGAAGAGTGGTACTCAGTTCATTTCCTTGCCAAATTTTTTACAATTTTACTTTAGTGTCTTACAGGCTTTCTTCTTTTCTTTGCAAATTTTTACTCCTGAAGCATAGGCTTACCATAACAACAATGTTGAATGCATATAGACTGAAGACATTTCAGCATTTCATTGTTAATTCATTTAAAAACAATTCTAAAAATATAATTAACCTCTGGCCTGCTGGCTCCCCTTCCTCTGCGGAAGCATAGTTCCCGCTCAGCCCAGTCAAAACTGTTCGCTGCTCTGGCACCCCAATGGTGGAACAAGCTCCCTCACGACGCCAGGACAGCGGAGTCACTCACCACCTTCCGGAGACATTTGAAACCCCACCTCTTTAAGGAATACCTGGGATAGGATAAAGTAATCCTTCCAAAAAATAAAAAAATAAAAATAAAAATAAAACATTTGTAAAGTGGTTATCCCACTGGCTATAGGGTGAATGCACCAATTTGTAAGTCGCTCTGGATAAGAGCGTCTGCTAAATGACGTAAATGTAAATGTAATAATTCCACTTTGACGTTATGGGGTATTGTGTGTAGGCCGGTGACACAAAATCTCAATTGAAATCCATTTTAAATGGACTGTAAAATACCAGAGGCTGCAGGATCCATTACGCAATTATCTAATGAATGGCAACTCAGGCATTTTCATGTGCACGCATAAACACATGCATGAACGCACACACACACAACCACACACACACACTGCATCAGTCATGTTCCTTTCAAATGTACTGTCCGGCATCACAAACACAACTACACTATCCCACATCCCACTAAGTAGAGATAGACCAGAGCACTACGTAGAGATAAAACACTAGACTTCAGAGCACTAAGTAGAGATAAAACACTAGACCAGAGAACTATGTAGAGATAAAAAACTAGACCAGAGCACTAAGTAGAGATAAAACACTAGACTGCAGAGCACTATGTAGAGATAAAACACTAGACTTCAGAGCACTAAGTAGAGATAAAACACTAGACTACAGAGCACTAAGAAGAGATAAAACACTAGACTTCAGAGCACTACGTAGAGATAAAACACTAGACCAGAGCACTAAGTAGAGATAAAACACTAGACTTCAGAGCACTAAGTAGAGATAAAACACTAGACTACAGAGCACTAAGAAGAGATAAAACACTAGACTTCAGAGCACTACGTAGAGATAAAACACTAGACTTCAGAGCACTAAGTAGAGAAAAAAAAGAGACCAGAGCACTAAGTAGAGATAAAACACTAGACTTCAGAGCACTAAGTACATTTACATTTACGTCATTTAGCAGACGCTCTTATCCAAAGCGACTTACAAATAGGTAGAGATAAAACACTAGACTTCAGAGCACTAAGTAGAGATAAAACACTAGACTTCCGAGCACTACGTAGAGATAAAACACTAGACTTCAGAGCACTAAGAAGAGACAAAACACTAGACCAGAGCACTAAGTAGAGATAACACACTAGACTTCAGAGCACTAAGTAGAGACAAAACACTAGACCAGAGCACTAAGTAGAGATAAAACACTAGACTTCAGAGCACTAAGTAGAGATAAAACACTAGACCAGAGCACTAAGTAGAGATAAAACACTAGACCAGAGCACTAAGTAGAGATAAAACACTAGACCAGAGCACTAAGTAGAGATAAAACACTAGACCAGAGCACTAAGTAGAGATAAAACACTAGTCAGAGCACTAAGTAGAGATAAAACACTAGATTTCAGAGCACTATGTAGAGATAAAACACTAGACCAGAGCACTAAGTAGAGATAACACACTAGACCAGAGCACTAAGTAGAGATAAAACACTAGACCAGAGCACTAAGTATAGATAAAACACTAGACCAGAGCACTAAGTTGAGATAAAACACTAGACCAGAGCACTAAGTTGAGATAAAACACTAGACCAGAGCACTAAGTAGAGATAACACACTAGACCAGAGCACTAAGTAGAGATAAAACACTAGACTACAGAGCACTAAGTAGAGATAAAACACTAGACTTCAGAGCACTAAGAAGAGATAAAACACTAGACTTCAGAGCACTACGTAGAGATAAAACACTAGACTTCAGAGCACTAAGTAGAGATAAAACACTAGACCAGAGCACTAAGTAGAGATAAAACACTAGACCAGAGCACTAAGTAGAGATAAAACACTAGTCAGAGCACTAAGTAGAGATAAAACACTAGATTTCAGAGCACTATGTAGAGATAAAACACTAGACCAGAGCACTAAGTAGAGATAACACACTAGACCAGAGCACTAAGTAGAGATAAAACACTAGACTTCAGAGCACTAAGTATAGATAAAACACTAGACCAGAGCACTAAGTAGAGATAAAACACTAGACCAGAGCACTAAGTAGAGATAAAACACTAGACCAGAGCACTATGTAGAGATAAAACACTAGACCAGAGCACTAAGTAGAGATAACACACTAGACTTCAGAGCACTATGTAGAAATAAAACACTAGACCAGAGCACTAAGTAGAGATAAAACACTAGACTTCAGAGCACTATGTAGAGATAAAACACTAGACCGGAGCACTAAGTAGAGATAAAACACTAGACTTCAGAGCACTAAGTAGAGATAAAACACTAGACCAGAGCACTACGTAAAGATAAAACACTATACCAGAGCACTAGGTAGAGATAAAACACTAGACCAGAGCACTAAGTAGAGATAAAACACTAGACCAGAGCACTATGTAGAGATAAAACACTAGACCAGAGCACTAAGTAGAGATAAAACACTAGACTTCAGAGCACTAAGTAGAGATAAAAGACTAGACTTCAGAGCACTAAGTATCGATAAAACACTAGACTTCAGAGCACTAAGTAGAGATAAAACACTAGACTTCAGAGCACTAAGTAGAGATAAAACACTAGACCAGAGCACTAAGTAGAGATAATACACTAGACTTCAGAGCACTACGTAGAGATAAAACACTAGACTTCAGAGCACTAAGTAGAGATAAAACACTAGACTTCAGAGCACTAAGTAGAGATAAAACACTAGACCAGAGCACTAAGTAGAGATAAAACACTAGACTTCCGAGCACTACGTAGAGATAAAACACTAGACCAGAGCACTACGTAGAGATAAAACACTAGACATCCGAGCACTACGTAGAGATAAAACACTAGACTTCAGAGCACTAAGTAGAGAGTCAATACAGGTCTAAGATTGAATCATACTACACTGGCTCTGACGCTCGTCGGATGTGGCAGGGCTTGAAAACTATTACAGACTACAAAGGGAAGCACAGCCGCGAGCTGCCCAGTGACACAAGCCTACCAGACGAGCTAAACCACTTCTATGCTCACTTCGAGGCAAGCAACACTGAAGCATGCATGAGAGCACCAGCTGTTCCGGATGACTATGTGATCACGCTCTCCGTAGCCGATGTGAGTAAGACTTTTAAGCAGGTCAACATTCACAAGGCCGCAGGGCCAGACGGATTACCAGGACGTGTACTCCGAGCATGTGCTGACCAACTGGCAAGTGTCTTCACTGACATTTTCAACATGTCCCTGACTGAGTCTGTAATACCAACATGTTTCAAGCAGACCACCATAGTCCCCGTGCCCAAGAACTCTAAGATAACCTGCCTAAATGACTACCGACCCGTAGCACTGACGTCTGTAGCCATGAAGTGCTTTGAAAGACTGGTCATGGCTCACATCAACAGCATAATCCCAGAAACCCTAGACCCACTCCAATTTGCATACCGCCCCAACAGATCCACAGATGATGCAATCTCTATCGCACTCCACACTGCCCTTTCCCACCTGGACAAGAGGAACACCTACGTGAGAATGCTATTCATTGACTACAGCTCAGCATTCAACACCATAGTGCCCTCTAAGCTCATCACTAAGCTAAGGATCCTGGGACTAAACACCTCCCTCTGCAACTGGATCCTGGACTTCCTGACGGGCCGCCCCCAGGTGGTAAGGGTAGGTAACAACACATCTGCCACACTGATCCTCAACACGGGGGCCCCTCAGGGGTGCGTGCTCAGTCCCCTCCTGTACTCTCTGTTCACCCATGACTGCATGGCCAGGCACGACTCCAACACCATCATTAAGTTTGCCGACGACACAACAGTGGTAGGCCTGATCACCGACAACGATGAGACAGCCTATAGGGAGGAGGTCAGAGATCTGGCCGTGTGGTGCCAGGACAACAACCTCTCCCTCAACGTGACCAAGACAAAGGAGATGATTGTGGACTACAGGAAAAAAAAGAGGACTGAGCACGCCCCCATTCTCATCGACGGGGCTGTAGTGGAACAGGTTGAGAGCTTCAAGTTCCTTGGTGTCCACATCACCAACGAACTATCATGGTCCAAACACACCAAGACAGTCGTGAAGAGGGCACGACAAAGCCTATTCCCCCTCAGGAGACTAAAAATATTTTGAATGGGTCCTCAGATCCTCAAAAAATTATACAGCTGCACCATCGCGAGCATCCTGACTGGTTGCATCACTGCCTGGTATGGCAACTGCTTGGCCTCCGACCGCAAGGCACTACAGAGGGTAGTGCGTACGGCCCAGTACATCACTGGGGCAAAGCTTCCTGCCATCCAGGACCTCTATACCAGGCGGTGTCAGAGGAAGGCCCTCAAAATTGTCAAAGACTCCAGCCACCCTAGTCATAGACTGTTCTCTCTGCTACCGCACGGCAAGCGGTACCGGAGTGCCAAGTCTAGGTCCAAAAGACTTCTCAACAGCTTCTACCCCCAAGCCATAAGACTCCTGAACAGCTAATCATGGCTACCCGGACTATTTGCACTGCCCCCCCACCCCATCCTTTTTACGCTGCTGCTACTCTGTTAAGTATTTATGCATAGTCACTTTAACTCTACCCACATGTACATATTACCTCAACTACCTCAACTAGCCGGTGCCCCCGCACATTGACTCTGCAACGGTACCCCCCTGTATATATAGCCTCCCTACTGTCACTTTATTTTACTTCTGCTCTTTTTTTCTCAACACTTTTTTTGTTGTTGTTTTATTCTTACTTTTTTTGTTTAAAATAAATGCACTGTTGGTTAAGGGCTGTAAGTAAGCATTTCACTGTAATGTCTGCACCTGTTGTATTCGGCGCATGTGACCAATAAAATTTGATTTGATTTGATTTGATTTAGAGATAAAACACTAGAGCAGAGAACTAAGTAGAGATAAAACACTAGACCAGAGCACTAAGTAGAGATAACACACTAGACCAGAACACTAAGTAGAGATAAAACACTAGACTTCAGAGCACTAAGTAGAGATAAAACACTAGACCATAGCACTAAGTAGAGATAAAACACTAGACTTCAGAGCACTAAGTAGAGATAAAACACTAGACTTCAGAGCACTATGTAGAGATAAAACACTAGAACAGAGCACTATGTAGAGATTAATTACTAGACCAGAGCACTAATAACCTCAATCCTCTCCACTGCTCCACTGTGTTTCTCTGCTGTTGTGTCTGTCTTTATCTGTGTGTGTGTCTGTGTGTGTCTGTGTGTATGTCTGTGTATGTGTGTCTGTGTGTGTGTCTGTGTGTGTGTCTGTGTGTGTGTCTGTGTATGTGTGTCTGTGTGTGTGTCTGTGTGTGTGTGTCTGTGTTTGTGCCCCCTTAACTCAGAGGGCTTCAACTAGAGGAATAGCCATGCGTGTTTCTGAGAGATAGCCCTTCCAAAACAATGAATGCAATGAGACTTCTCGAACAGTGACTTATTTAGTGAAATGTCCTCCTACCCAAAAACTGTCCTCCTACCAATTTCTCCGATGGTCAACACAACAAGAGCCAAGCTTTGGCTCAGAACCATTCGGAACCCCTCAGAACCCTTTGACATTCTAGAACAGAATGCTGGATGCTTCAGAGCAATATGCTCGGAATCCCTCAGAAACCCTTTTGGCTGGAAAGACCTGAAATTCTAACTCCAACTGAATAAATGAATGCTGAATGCTTTGTGAGCTAAAGAGCTACAGTGAGGGAAAAAAGTATTTGATCCCCTGCTGATTTTGTACGTTTGGCCAATGACAAAGACATGATCAGTCTATAATTTTAATGGTAGGTTTATTTGAACAATGAGAGACAGAATAACAACAAAAAAATATCCAGAAAAACGCATGTCAAAAATGTTATGAATTGATTTGCATTTTAATGACGGAAATAAGTATTTGACCCCTCTCCAAAACATGACTTAGTACTTGGTGGCAAAACCGTTGTTGGCAATTACAGAGGTCAGACGTTTCTTGTAGTTGGCCACCAGGTTTGCACACATCTCAGGAGGGATTCTGTCCCACTCCTCTTTGCAGATCTTCTCCAAGTCATTAAGGTTTCGAGGCTGACGTTTGGCAACTCGAACCTTCAGCTCCCTCCAAAAATGTTCTATGGGATTAAGGTCTGGAGTCTGGCTAGGACACTCCAGGACCTTAATGTGCTTCTTCTTGAGCCACTCCTTTGTTGCCTTGGCCGTGTGTTTTGGGTCATTGTCATGCTGGAATACCCATCCACGACCCATTTTCAATGCCCTGACTGAGGGAAGGAGGTTCTCACCCAAGATTTGACGGTACATGGCGCCGTCCATCGTCCCTTTGATGCGGTGAAGTTGTCCTGTCCCCTTAGCAGAAAAACACCCCCAAAGCATAATGTTTCCACCTCCATGTTTGATGGTGGGGATGGTGTTCTTGGGGTCATAGGCAGCATTCCTCCTCCTCCAAACACGGCGAGTTGAGTAATGCTAAAGAGCTCCATTTTGGTCTCATCTGACCACAACACTTTCACCCAGTTCTCCTCTGAATCATTCAGATGTTCATTGTCAAACTTCAGACAGGCATGTATATGTGCTTTCTTGAGCAGGGGGACCTTGCGGGTGCTGCAGGATTTCAGTCCTTCACGGCGTAGTGTGTTACCAATTGTTTTCTTGGTGACTATGGTCCCAGCTGCCTTGAGATCCTTGACAAGATCCTCCCGTGTAGTTCTGGGCTGATTCCTCACCGTTCTCCCTTTAAGAGTGTACTCCTAATCTCAGCTCGTTTTGTGTATAAAAGACACCTGGGAGCCAGAAATCTTTCTGATTGAGAGGGGGTCAAATACTTATTTCCCTCATTAAAATGCAAATCTATTTAAAACATTTTTTACATGCGTTTTTCTGGATTTTTTTGTTGTTATTCTGTCTCTCACTGTTCAAATAAACCTACCATTAAAATTATAGACTGATCGTGTCTTTGTCAGTGGGCAAACGTACAAAATCAGCAGGGGATCAAATACTTTTTTCCCTCACTGTCAATACTGGACTATAAATTGATTCATCTGTTGGTTTGATGGAGCCAAACCTTTCCCTCCCAGGAGAAGAATGTTATTGTATTACCCTTTTCACACTACAGAGCCAAACCGTGCCGAGCCAAGCTGTACTGGGCTGGCCTGGTTATGCATCATTAGAACTCTGCTGGAAAGGACAATGTGAAAATAAATTCTCTGAGCCAGTTTTGTTCGGGTCGGCATAATAGTGTGAATCTGGCTGTTATGCTAGTTCTGTGGGCAGCTACAGCTCTCCAGGAATCTTTGACTCTTTCCCATCCAAAGAAGAGGCGTAGGCTAGTCTACTCAACATAGCTAGCTTGTCATGGGTCAAATATTTCCAGTAAGACATTACTCATGTTGATCTGTGGAGCATGTACAGCGCCTTATTCTAGAATATTATTATTATTATTATTATAATTATAATTATTATTATTATTATTATTATTATTCTGAATAATTATTATTCAGAATTCAGTATCTTCAGAAAGTACTCACACCCCTTTACATTTTCCAAATTTTGTTGTGTTACAGCCTGAATTTAAAATATATTAAATTGAGATTTTGTGTCACTTCCACAATACCCCATAATATAAAAGTTGAATTATATTTGTAGAAATGTTTACAAATTAATTAAAAATGAAAAGCTGAAATGTCTTGAGTCAATATTTATTCAACCCCTTTGTTATGGCAAGCTTAAATAAGTTCAGGAGTATAAATGTGCTTACCAAGTCACTTAATATGTTGCATGGACTCACTCTGTGTGCAATACTAGTGTTTAACATGATTTATGAATGACTACCTCATCTCTGTACCCCAAACATACAATTATATGTAAGATCCCTCAGTCGAGCAGTGAATTTCAAACACAGATTCAACCACAAAGACCATGGAGGTTTTCCAATGCCTTGGAAAGAAGGGCACCTATTGGTAGATGGGTAAAAAAATATAAAAAGCTGACATTGAATATCCCTTTTAGGATAAAAATAAACGGAATAGAGCTAAGCACAGGCAAAGTCCTAGAGGAAAACCTGGTTCAGTCTGCTTTCCAACAGACACTGGGAGACAAATTCACCTTTCAGCAGGACAATAACCTAAAACACAAAGCGAAAAGGATACTGGAGTTGCTTGTGAAGACGACATTGAATGTTTCTGAGCGGCTTAGGTACAGTTTTGACTTAAATCTATAGCAAGACTTGAAAATGTATGTCTAGCAATGATCAACAACCAACTTGACAGAGTTTGAAGAATCTTTAAATGAAGAATGTGTTAAATATTGTACAATTCAGGTGTGCAAAAGCTCTTAGAGACTTACCCAGAAAGATGCACAGCTGCAATCGCTGCCAAAAGGTGCTTCTACAAAGTACTGACACAGGGGTGTGAATAATTACGTAAATTATATATTTCTGTATCTCACTTCAATACGTTTGCAAAAATTTCTAAAAACATGTTTTCACTTTGTCATTATGGGTTATTGTGTGTAGATGGGTAAGAAAAAAATATATATCTGATCCATTTTGAATTCAGGCTGTAACACAATAGAATGTGGAATAAGTCAAGGGGTATGAATACTTTCTGAAGGCACCGTAATTATAGACCATTCAAGGGAAATAAACTTGATAACAAATTGTGAGAATGTCAGGTCTTCAGTTCAGTACCACAGTGTGCATGTTTGCGGATTAGTACATGCGTCGTTTGATTGGTCAATGGTGGTTGGTTTTTGGTTGAAAGGTTTTATAAATGGGGAGCGTCGCTGCACAGCTATTTTCAGGTCTCTCCAGAGATGTTAGATCGGGTTCAAGTCCGGGCTCTGGCTGGGCCACTCAAGGACATTCAGAGACTTGTCCCGAAGCCACCCCTGCGTTGTCTTGGCTGTGTGCTTAGGGTCGTTGTCCTGTTGGACGGTGAACCTTTCTCCCCAGTCTGGGGTCCTGAGCGCTCTGGAGCAGGTTTTGATTTGTTTAACACTTTTTTGGTTACTACATGATTCCATATGTGTTATTTCATAGTTTTGATGTCTTCACAATTTTTCTACAATGTAGAAAATAGTAAAAAAAAAAAAAAAAAGATTGAATAAGTAGGTGTGTCCAAACTTTTGACTGGTACTGTATCTATCTATAGACAATGCTTTTACAATTTTCCCAATTGTTTACACACTAAAACTGGCCCATGAGGCACAATGACCCAAACCTGTACCTCATTTAGCAGAACCGTACAGCAAATCTGACCCAAACCTGTACCTCATTTAGCAAAACCGTACAGCAAATCTGCAATACTCCTGGCACATGTTTTGCTTTACAGTCAGATTGCAACTGTATAACAAACATTTGGCAAAACACAACACACAATTCTCTACCTTTGGCACAACCTTCACAACTAAAATATTTTGTGTGTGCAAATGAAAAGCAATACATACTGTAAGGGAAACAAAAGTACAGTGGGGAGAAGAAGTATTTGATACACTGCCGATTTTGCAGGTTTTCCTACTTACAAAGCATGTAGAGGTCTGTCATTTTTATCATAGGTACACTTCAACTGTGAGAGACGGAATCTAAATTTTTTTTCCAGAAAATCACATTGTATGATTTTTAAATAATTAATTTGCATTTTATTGCATGACATAAGTATTTGATCACCTACCAACCAGTAAGAATTCCGGCTCTCACAGACCTGTTAGTTTTTTTAAAGAAGCCCTCCTATTCTCCACTCATTACCTGTATTAACTGCACCTGTTTGAACTTGTTACCTGTATAAAAGACACCTGTCCACACACTCAATCAAACAGACTCCAACCTCTTTGGAGACAAAGTGGTTTCTTTGGAGGGCTTTGGAGACAAAACGGATGGCATGGTGATAGACTACATCCAATTTGCTGAGTAGAGTGTTGGAGGCTATTTTGTAAATGACATCGCCGAAGTCAAGGATCGGTAGGATAGTCAGTTTTACGAGGGCATGTTTGGCAGCATGAGTGAAGGAGGCTTTGTTGCGAAATAGGAAGCCAATTCTAGATTTAACTTTGGATTGGAGATTCTTAATGTGAGTCTGGAAGGAGAGTTTACAGTCTAACCAGACACCTAGGTATTTGTAGTTGTCCACATACTCTAGGTCAGACCCGTCGAGAGTAGTGATTCTAGTCGGGTAGGCGGGTGCCAGCAGCGTTCGATTGAAGAGCATGCATTTAGTTTTACTAGTGTTTAAGAGCAGTTGGAGGCTACTGAAGGAGTGTTGTATGGCATTGAAGCTCGTTTGGAGGTTTGTTAACACAGTGTCCAATGAAGGGCCAGATGTATACAAAATGGTGTCGTCTGCGTAGAGGTGGATCTGAGAGTCACCAGCAGCAAGAGCGACATCATTGATATACACGGAGAAAAGAGTCGGCCCAAGAATTGAACCCTGTGGCACCCCCATAGAGACTGCCATAGCTCCAGACAACAGGCCCTCCGATTTGACACATTGAACTCTATCTGAGAAGTAGTTGGTGAACCAGGCGAGGCAGTCATTTGAGAAACCAAGGCTATTTAGTCTGCCAATAAGAATGTGGTGGTTGACAGAGTCGAAAGCCTTGGCCAGGTCAATGAAGACGGCTGCACAGTACTGTCTATTATCGATCGCGGTTATAATATCGTTCAGGACCTTGAGCGTGGCTGAGGTGCACCCATGACCTTGTCCTCTATGATAATATACATGTCCTGTCTCTGTCTTTCTCCTCTATGATAATGTATGTTTCCTGTCGCTGTCCTTGTCCTCTATGAAAATGTACATGTCCTGTCTCTGTCCTTGTCCTCTATGATAATGTAGGTTTCATCTCTCCTCATTATTTTCCCACTCCTATTCAACCATATTAATGAAAAGCAAAACTGTCTTACACTGTGCAAACATTTTATAGCTTTTGCTGTCACTGCATAGTCATTCAATAAGCTTTTGTGCTAGGATGTGTGTAGCAAAAGTGCATACCAATCATATTCAACACAATTGGCTAAATCTCATCTTCATCTTCTACCAACTCTTTCTATTTTATTCTATCCACATTCCGCTTTGTATTTGTTTGGTTAAATCGACTTTGGATAGAATACTTTTCTGGGAAGAGATTTCTGAGAGCTGCTCAGGGTGAGGTTTCCCGGGTTGGACCAGAGTTTTCTCTTCTTCTCTCTCTTTTCTCTCCTCTTCTTCTCTCTCTTTTCTCTCCTCTTCTTCTCTCTCTTTTCTCTTCTCTTCTTCTCTCTCTTTTCTCTTCTCTTCTTCTCTCTCTTTTCTCTCCTCTTCTTCTCTCTTTATTTTCTCTCCTCTTCTTCTCTCTCTTTTCTCTTCTCTTCTTCTCTCTCTTTTCTCTCCTCTTCTTCTCTCTCTTTTCTCTCCTCTTCTTCTCTCTCTTTTCTCTCCTCTATCTGTCCTCTCATCTGTCTCCTCTAAAGGAGACATTTCAGACGGAGGTGTTTCCTTTAGACCACACCTAACACCTACACAATGACGGCCCAGATGAAATCTGCTACCCACCACCTTACTGTTGCTTAATGAGAATAATATAAATTAAAAATAAATAAATACATTAAATATACAGCATACTGGTGCCTGAGTTGGGTCGCTGCTCAGCGGCATGGAGGGACATCATCTCTGATTTCTTACTGGTTGGGTACAGAATGTGTGGTGTGTGTGGTGTGGGTAGTGTGTATAGTGTGGGTAGTGTGTGTGTAGTGTGGGGTGTGGGTAGTGTTTATAGTGTGGGTAGTGTGTGTGTAGTGTGTGGTGTGGGTAGTGTGTAAAGTGTGGGTAGTGTGTGTGTAGTGTGTGGTGCGGGTAGTGTGTTGTAGGGTATAGTGTGGGTAGTGTGTAGTGTGGGTAGTGTAGTATGGGTAGTGTAGTGTGTGTAGTGTTGTGTGGGTTGTGTAGTGTGGGTAGTGTAGTATGGGTAGTGTAGTGTGGGTAATTTAGTGTGGGTGGTTTAGGCAGTGTGGGTAGCGGGTAGTGTTGTGTGGGTTGTGTAGTGTGGGTAGTGTGGGTAGTGTGGTGTGGGTAGTGTTGTGTGGGTTGGGTAGTGTGGGTAGTGTAGTGTGGGTAGTGTAGTGTGGGTAATTTAGTGTGGGTGGTGTGGGCAGTGTGGGTAGTGGGTAGTGTAGTGTGGGTAGTGTAGTGTGGGTTGTGTAGTATGGGTAGTGTGTAGTGTATAGTGTGTGTGGTGTGTAGTGTGGGTAGTGTAGTGTGGTAGTGTAGTGTGGGTAGTGTAGTGTGGGGGTGGTGTGTAGTGTGGGTAGTGTGGGTAGTGTAGTGTGGGTAGTATAGTGGGGTTGTGTGTGTGTGTGTAGTGTGGGTATGGTGTGGGTATGGTGTGGGTAGTGTAGTGTGGGTAGTGTAGTGTGGGTAGTGTAGTTGTGGGTAGTGTAGTGTGGGTAGTTTAGTGTGGGTATGGTGTGTACAGAGTATGTTTGCAGTTGTACGGACCATTTCCTTTCTGCCTTCGTGTGAACAGATCATGTGATGTTCCCAGGTTCTCTTTGTAACAATGCATATATATTATGATTGCAGATTGCAGACCATAATATTCTCAGTCTTGGCGTGAACAGAGCAACATGGCAGAAAGATACAAACAGCCTATCGGTTTGAGAGTGACAAGGAAAAATAACAGTTGAAAACATCTGTTAGGGTTCGGGGTATCTCAGGTTAGACAC
>NW_028159697.1:0-124976 GCF_964263955.1 Coregonus lavaretus | reverse complement strand
GGCTGGGTCTTTCAGCATGACAATGATCCCAAACACACCGCCCGGGCAACGAAGGAGTGGCATCGTAAGAAGCATTTCAAGGTCCTGGAGTGGCCTAGCCAGTCTCCAGATCTCAACCCCATAGAAAATCTTTGGAGGGAGTTGAAAGTCCGTGTTGCCCAGCGACAGCCCCAAAACATCACTGCTCTAGAGGAGATCTGCATGGAGGAATGGGCCAAAATACCAGCAACAGTGTGTGAAAACCTTGTGAAGACTTATAGAAAACGTTTGACCTGTGTCATTGCCAACAAAGGGTATATAACAAAGTATTGAGAAACTTTTGTTATTGACCAAATACTTATTTTCCACCATAATTTGCAAATAAATTCATTAAAAATCCTACAATGTGATTTTCTGGATATTTTTTTCCTCATTTTGTCTGTCATAGTTGACGTGTACCTATGATGAAAATGACAGGCCTCTCTCATCTTTTTAAGTGGGAGAACTTGCACAATTGGTGGCTGACTAAATACTTTTTTTCCCCACTGTACACACTGAACTACTACTGTTATGACTGTTAGCTACTATATACACACTGAACTACTACTGTAATGACTGTTAGCTACTATATACACACTGAACTACTACTGTAATGACTGTTCACTACTATATACACACTGAACTACTACTGTAATGACTGTTAGCTACTATATACACACTGAACTACTACTGTAATGACTGTTAGCTACTATATACACACTGAACTACTACTGTAATGACTGTTAGCTACTATATACACACTGAACTACTACTGTAATGACTGTTAGCTACTATATACACACTGAACTACTACTGTAATGACTGTTCACTACTATATACACACTGAACTACTACTGTAATGACTGTTAGCTACTATATACACACTGAACTACTACTGTAATGACTGTTCACTACTATATACACACTGAACTACTACTGTTATGACTGTTAGCTACTATATACACACTGAACTACTACTGTAATGACTGTTAGCTACTATATACACACTGAACTACTACTGTAATGACTGTTAGCTACTATATACACACTGAACTACTACTGTAATGACTGTTAGCTACTATATACACACTGAACTACTACTGTAATGACTGTTCACTACTATATACACACTGAACTACTACTGTAATGACTGTTCACTACTATATACACACTGAACTACTACTGTAATGACTGTTAGCTACTATATACACACTGAACTACTACTGTAATGACTGTTCACTACTATATACACACTGAACTACTACTGTAATGACTGTTAGCTACTATATACACACTGAACTACTACTGTAATGACTGTTCACTACTATATACACACTGAACTACTACTGTAATGACTGTTAGCTACTATATACACACTGAACTACTACTGTTATGACTGTTCACTACTATATACACACTGAACTACTACTGTAATGACTGTTAGCTACTATATACACACTGAACTACTACTGTAATGACTGTTCACTACTATATACACACTGAACTACTACTGTAATGACTGTTAGCTACTATATACACACTGAACTACTACTGTAATGACTGTTCACTACTATATACACACTGAACTACTACTGTTATGACTGTTAGCTACTATATACACACTGAACTACTACTGTAATGACTGTTAGCTACTATATACACACTGAACTACTACTGTAATGACTGTTAGCTACTATATACACACTGAACTACTACTGTAATGACTGTTAGCTACTATATACACACTGAACTACTACTGTAATGACTGTTCACTACTATATACACACTGAACTACTACTGTAATGACTGTTCACTACTATATACACACTGAACTACTACTGTAATGACTGTTAGCTACTATATACACACTGAACTACTACTGTAATGACTGTTCACTACTATATACACACTGAACTACTACTGTAATGACTGTTAGCTACTATATACACACTGAACTACTACTGTAATGACTGTTCACTACTATATACACACTGAACTACTACTGTAATGACTGTTAGCTACTATATACACACTGAACTACTACTGTTATGACTGTTCACTACTATATACACACTGAACTACTACTGTAATGACTGTTACTTGGCTACCTGCCAAACTATTCACGTTTTACTTTTAATAAACGTTTAATCAATCTCTGTGTTCAACAAATTTACCAACTTTTTAGTTTTGTCCTCACTCATCTTTTTTCGTTAAACTTTTTCACCCCGGACGTTTATCCCGAGACAGAAGAGTCATTTTCCTGTGCGTTTTAGCTGCCAACTTTACGTTATTTTCCGTTTTTCCATCGCAACTTTTTTTCCCTTATTCAACTTTTTCACTCCGGACGCTTTATCTGGACATGGCTCATCAACATCTTCAACAGCCGAAGCTAAGTAGTAACATTAACATGATGTCTTTTAATTGCAGTCGCTGTACTCATAATATACAGGAGAATTCTCGCCTTACGGCGAGAATAGCTGTGCTACAAGCCCAGCTTCAGACGCAATCGTTAGGCAAGAGTATTATCAGTGTAGGAAAGGAAGAAACAGCGTCTGTGCCACCAGTAAGTACAGACAGTAACGTTAGTATAACTCCCCCCGCACAGTCCCTGCAGCCGGACAACTTTCTCATGGCTTCTGGAGGGAAATACTGTTGGAATGCTCAACCGGTGTCGCTCATTCAGCCGACAGAAACCTTCAACCGGTTTTCCCCATTATGTAGCGAGTCGGAGTCTGAGTCTGAGTCTTCTCTAGTCTCTACTCCTCCCGTTACGGGGTCTGAGACGCCGAAGGCTCCCACCATTAGCTCTGACAAATTGAAAACCCTAGTCATTGGCGACTCCATTACCCGCAGTATTAGACTTAAAACGAATCACCCAGCGATCATACACTGTTTACCAGGGGGCAGGGCTACCGACGTTAAGGCTAATCTAAAGATGGTGCTGGCTAAAGCTAAAACTGGCGAGTGTAGAGAGTATAGAGATATTGTTATCCACGTCGGCACCAACGATGTTAGGATGAAACAGTCAGAGGTCACCAAGTGCAACATAGCTTCAGCGTGTAAATCAGCTAGAAAGATGTGTCGGCATCGAGTAATTGTCTCTGGCCCCCTCCCAGTTAGGGGAAGTGACGAGCTCTACAGCAGAGTCTCAGCACTTAATCGCTGGTTGAAAACTGTTTTCTGCCCCTCCCAAAAGATAACATTTGTGGATAATTGGCCCTCTTTCTGGGACTCACCCACAAACAGGATCAAGCCTGACCTGCTGAGGAGTGACGGACTCCATCCTAGCTGGAGGGGTGCTCTCCTCTTATCTACCAACATAGATAGGGCTCTAACTCCTTTAGCCCCACAGTGAAATAGGGTGCAGGCCAGGCAGCAGGCTGTTAGCCAACCTGCCAGCTTAGTGGAGTCTGCCAATAGTATAGTCAGTGTAGTCAGCTCAGCCATACCCATTGAGACTGTGTCTGTGCCTCGACCTAGGTTGGGCAAAACTAAACATGGTGGTGTCCACCCTAGCAATCTTATTAGGATAAAGACCTCCTCCATTCCTGCCATTATTGAAAGAGATCGTGATACCTCACATCTCAAAATAGGGTTACTTAATGTTAGATCCCTCACTTCAAAGGCAGTCATAGTCAATGAACTAATCACTGATCATAATCTTGATGTGATTGGCCTGACTGAAACATGGCTTAAGCCTGATGAATTTGCTGTGTTAAATGAGGCCTCACCTCCTGGTTACACTAGTGACCATATTCCCCGTGCATCCCGCAAAGGCGGAGGTGTTGCTAACATTTACGATAGCAAATTTCAATTTACAAAAAAAAAAATGACGTTTTCATCTTTCGAGCTTCTAGTCATGAAATCTATGCAGCCTACTCAATCACTTTTTATAGCTACTGTTTACAGGCCTCCTGGGCCATATACAGCGTTCCTCTCTGAGTTTCCTGAATTCCTATCAGACCTTGTAGTCATAGCAGATCATATTCTAATTTTTGGTGATTTTAATATTCACATGGAGAAGTCCACAGACCCACTCCAAAAGTCCTTCGGAGCCATTATCGACTCAGTGGGTTTTGTCCAACATGTCTCTGGACCTACTCACTGCCACAGTCATACTCTGGACCTAGTTTTGTCCCATGGAATAAATGTTGTAGATCTTAATGTTTTTCCACAAAATCCTGGACTATCGGACCACCATTTTATTACGTTTGCAATCGCAACAAATAATCTGCTCAGACCCCAACCAAGGAGCATCAAAAGTCGTGCTATAAATTCTCAGACAACACAAAAATTCATTGATGCCCTTCCAGACCCCTTCTGCCTACCCAAGGACGTCAGAGGACAAAAATCAGTTAACCACTTAACTGAGGAACTAAATTTAACCTTGCACAATACCCTAGATGCAGTTGCACCCCTAAAAACGAAAAACATTTGTCATAAGAAACTAGCTCCCTGGTATACAGAAAATACCCGAGCTTTGAAGCAAGCTTCCAGGAAATTGGAACGGAAATGGCGCCACACCAAACTGGAAGTCTTCCGACTAGCTTGGAAAGACAGTACCGTGCAGTACCGAAGAGCCCTCACTGCTGCTCGATCATCCTACTTTTCCAAATTAATCGAGGAAAATAAGAACAATCCAAAATTTCTTTTTGATACTGTTGCAAAGCTAACTAAAAAGCAGCATTCCCCAAGAGAGGATGGTTTTCACTTCAGCAGTGATAAATTCATGAACTTCTTTGAGGAAAAGATCATGACCATTAGAAAGCAAATTACGGACTCCTCTTTGAATCTGCGTATTCCTCCAGGGCTTAGCTGTCCTGGATCTGCACAGCTCTGCGAGGGCCTGGGATCGGGAGAGACACTTAAGTGTTTTAGTACTATATCTCTTGACACAATGATGAAAATAATCATGGCCTCTAAACCTTCAAGCTGCATACTGGATCCTATTCCTACTAAACTGCTGAAGGAGCTGCTTCCTGTGCTTGGCCCTCCTATGTTGAACATAATAAACAGCTCTCTATCCACCGGATGTGTACCAAACTCACTAAAAGTGGCAGTGATAAAGCCTCTCTTGAAAAAGCCAAACCTTGACCCGGAAAATATAAAAAACTATCGGCCAATATCGAATCTTCCATTCCTCTCAAAAATTTTAGAAAAAGCTGTTGCGCAGCAACTCACTGCCTTTCTGAAGACAAACAATGTATACGAAATGCTTCAGTCTGGTTTTAGACCCCATCATAGCACTGAGACTGCACTTGTGAAGGTGGTAAATGACCTTTTAATGGCGTCAGACCGAGGCTCTGCATCTGTCCTCGTGCTACTAGACCTTAGTGCTGCCTTTGACACCATCGATCACCACATTCTTTTGGAGAGACTGGAAACCCAAATTGGTCTACACGGACAAGTTCTGGCCTGGTTTAGATCCTACCTGTCGGAAAGATATCAGTTTGTCTCTGTGAATGGTCTGTCCTCCGACAAATCAACTGTACATTTCGGTGTTCCTCAAGGTTCCGTTTTAGGACCACTATTGTTTTCACTATATATTTTACCTCTTGGGGATGTTATTCGAAAACATAATGTTAACTTTCACTGCTATGCGGATGACACACAGCTGTACATTTCAATGAAGCATGGTGAAGCCCCAAAATTGCCCTCGCTAGAAGCCTGTGTTTCAGACATAAGGAAGTGGATGGCTGAAAACTTTTTACTTTTAAACTCGGACAAAACAGAGATGCTTGTTCTAGGTCCCAAGAAACAAAGAGATCTTCTGTTAAATCTGACAATTCATCTTGATGGTTGTAAAGTCGTCTCAAATAAAACTGTGAAGGACCTAGGCGTTACTCTTGACCCTGATCTCTCTTTTGACGAACATATCAAGACTGTTTCAAGGACAGCTTTTTTCCATCTACGTAACATTGCAAAAATCAGAAATTTTCTGTCCAAAAATGATGCAGAAAAATTAATCCATGCATTTGTTACTTCTAGATTAGACTACTGCAATGCTCTATTTTCCGGCTACCCGGATAAAGCACTAAATAAACTTCAGTTAGTGCTAAATACGGCTGCTAGAATCCTGACTAGAACCAAGAAATTTGATCATATTACTCCAGTGCTAGCTTCCCTACACTGGCTTCCTGTTAAGGCAAGGGCTGATTTCAAGGTTTTACTGTTAACCTATAAAGCGTTACATGGGCTTGCTCCTACCTATCTTTCCGAGTTGGTCCTGCCGTACATACCAATACGTACGCTACGGTCACAAGACGCAGGCCTCCTAATTGTCCCTAGAATTTCTAAGCAAACAGCGGGAGGCAGGGCTTTCTCCTATAGATCTCCATTTTTATGGAACAGTCTGCCTACCCATGTGAGAGACGCAGACTCGGTCTCAACCTTTAAGTCTTTACTGAAGACTTATCTCTTCAGTAGGTCATATGATTGAGTGTAGTCTGGCCCAGGAGTGTGAAGGTGAACGGAAAGGCTGGAGCAACGAACAGCCCTTGCTGTCTCTGCCAGGCCGGTTCCCCTCTCCACTGGGGTTCTCTGCCTCTAACCCTGTTGCAGGGGCTGAGTCACTGGCCTGCTGGTGCTCTTTCATGCCGTCCCTGGGAGGGGTACGTCAATTGAGTGGGTTGAGTTACTGACGTGATCTTCCTGTCTGGGTTGGCGACCCCCCCCCCCCCTTGGTTTGTGCTGTGGTGGAGACCTCTGTGGGCTATACTCGGCCTTGTCTCAGGATTGTAAGTTGGTGGTTGGGGATATCCCTCTAGTGGTGCGGGGGCTGTGCTTTGGCGGAGTGGGTGGGGTTATATCCTTCCTGTTTGGCCCTGTCCGGGGGTTTCTTCGGATGGGGCCACAGTGTCTCCGGACCGCTCCTGTCTCAGCCTCCAGTATTTATGCTGCAGTAGTTTATGTGTCGGGGGGCTGGGGTTAGTTGGTTATACCTGGAGTACTTCTCCTGTCTTATCCAGTGTCCTGTGTGAATTTAAGTATGCTCTCTCTAATTCTCTCGTTCTCTCTTTCTCTCTGAGAACCTGAGCCCTAGGACCATACGTCAGGACTACCGGGCATGATGACACCCTGCTGCCCCCAGTCCGCCTGGCCTTGCTGCTATTCCAGTTTCAACTGTTCTGCCTGCGGCTACGAAACCCCTACCTGTCCCAGACCTGCTGTTTTCAACTCTAAATGATCGGCTATGAAAAGCCAACTGAGAGACCTGAGCCCTAGGACCATACGTCGGGACTACCGGCCGTGGTGACTCCTTGCTATCCCCAGTCCGCCTGGCCTTGCTGCTATTCCAGTTTAAACTGTTCTGCCTGCGGTTATGGAACCCCTACCTGTCCCAGACCTGCTGTTTTAAACTCTAATGATCGGCTATGAAAAGCCAACTGAGATTTATTCCTGATTATTATTTGACCATGCTTGTCACTTATGAACATTTTTGAACATCTTGGCATGGTTCTGTTATAATCTCCACCCGGCACAGCCAGAAGAGGACTGGCCACCCCTCATAGCCTGGTTCCTCTCTAGGTTTCTTCCTAGGTTTTGCCTTTCTAGGGAGTTTTTCCTAGCCACCGTGCTTCTACACCTGCATTACTAGCTGTTTGGGGTTTTAGGCTGGGTTTCTGTACAGCACTTCGAGATATTAGCTGATGTAAGAAGGGCTATATAAAATAAAATTGATTGTTAGCTACTATATACACACTGAACTACTACTGTAATGACTGTTCACTACTATATACACACTGAACTACTACTGTAATGACTGTTAGCTACTATATACACACTGAACTACTACTGTAATGACTGTTCACTACTATATACACACTGAACTACTACTGTAATGACTGTTCACTACTATATACACACTGAACTACTACTGTAATGACTGTTAGCTACTATATACACACTGAACTACTACTGTAATGACTGTTAGCTACTATATACACACTGAACTACTACTGTAATGACTGTTAGCTACTATATACACACTGAACTACTACTGTAATGACTGTTAGCTACTATATACACACTGAACTACTACTGTTATGACTGTTAGCTACTATATACACACTGAACTACTACTGTAATGACTGTTAGCTACTATATACACACTGAACTACTACTGTTATGACTGTTAGCTACTATATACACACTGAACTACTACTGTAATGACTGTTAGCTACTATATACACACTGAACTACTACTGTAATGACTGTTCACTACTATATACACACTGAACTACTACTGTTATGACTGTTAGCTACTATATACACACTGAACTACTACTGTAATGACTGTTCACTACTATATACACACTGAACTACTACTGTTATGACTGTTAGCTACTATATACACACTGAACTACTACTGTAATGACTGTTCACTACTATATACACACTGAACTACTACTGTAATGACTGTTCACTACTATATACACACTGAACTACTACTGTAATGACTGTTCACTACTATATACACACTGAACTACTACTGTAATGACTGTTAGCTACTATATACACACTGAACTACTACTGTTATGACTGTTAGCTACTATATACACACTGAACTACTACTGTAATGACTGTTAGCTACTATATACACACTGAACTACTACTGTAATGACTGTTAGCTACTATATACACACTGAACTACTACTGTAATGACTGTTAGCTACTATATACACACTGAACTACTACTGTAATGACTGTTAGCTACTATATACACACTGAACTACTACTGTATGACTGTTAGCTACTATATACACACTGAACTACTACTGTAATGACTGTTCACTACTATATACACACTGAACTACTACTGTAATGACTGTTCACTACTATATACACACTGAACTACTACTGTAATGACTGTTAGCTACTATATACACACTGAACTACTACTGTAATGACTGTTCACTACTATATACACACTGAACTACTACTGTTATGACTGTTAGCTACTATATACACACTGAACTACTACTGTAATGACTGTTAGCTACTATATACACACTGAACTACTACTGTAATGACTGTTAGCTACTATATACACACTGAACTACTACTGTAATGACTGTTAGCTACTATATACACACTGAACTACTACTGTAATGACTGTTAGCTACTATATACACACTGAACTACTACTGTAATGACTGTTAGCTACTATATACACACTGAACTACTACTGTAATGACTGTTAGCTACTATATACACACTGAACTACTACTGTAATGACTGTTAGCTACTATATACACACTGAACTACTACTGTAATGACTTTTAGCTACTATATACACACTGAACTACTACTATAATGACTGTTCACTACTATATACACACTGAACTACTACTGTAATGACTGTTAGCTACTATATACACACTGAACTACTACTATAATGACTGTTCACTACTATATACACACTGAACTACTACTGTAATGACTGTTAGCTACTATATACACACTGAACTACTACTGTAATGACTGTTAGCTACTATATACACACTGAACTACTACTGTAATGACTGTTAGCTACTATATACACACTGAACTACTACTGTAATGACTGTTAGCTACTATATACACACTGAACTACTACTGTAATGACTGTTAGCTACTATATACACACTGAACTACTTCTGTAATGACTGTTCACTACTATATACACACTGAACTACTACTGTTATGACTGTTAGCTACTATATACACACTGAACTACTACTGTAATGACTGTTAGCTACTATATACACACTGAACTACTACTGTAATGACTGTTCACTACTATATACACACTGAACTACTACTGTAATGACTGTTCACTACTATATACACACTGAACTACTACTGTAATGACTGTTAGCTACTATATACACTGAACTACTACTGTAATGACTGTTAGCTACTATACACACACTGAACTACTACTGTTATGACTGTTAGCTACTATATACACACTGAACTACTACTGTAATGACTGTTAGCTACTATATACACACTGAACTACTACTGTAATGACTGTTAGCTACTATATACACACTGAACTACTACTGTAATGACTGTTAGCTACTATATACACACTGAACTACTACTGTAATGACTGTTAGCTACTATATACACACTGAACTACTACTGTAATGACTGTTCACTACTATATACACACTGAACTACTACTGTAATGACTGTTAGCTACTATATACACACTGAACTACTACTGTTATGACTGTTCACTACTATATACACACTGAACTACTACTGTAATGACTGTTCACTACTATATACACACTGAACTACTACTGTAATGACTGTTAGCTACTATATACACACTGAACTACTACTGTAATGACTGTTAGCTACTATATACACACTGAACTACTACTGTAATGACTGTTAGCTACTATATACACACTGAACTACTACTGTAATGACTGTTAGCTACTATATACACACTGAACTTCTACTGTAATGACTGTTCACTACTATATACACACTGAACTACTACTGTAATGACTGTTAGCTACTATATACACACTGAACTACTACTGTTATGACTGTTAGCTACTATATACACACTGAACTACTACTGTTATGACTGTTAGCTACTATATACACACTGAACTACTACTGTAATGACTGTTAGCTACTATATACACACTGAACTACTACTGTAATGACTGTTCACTACTATATACAGTGGGGGGAAAAAAGTATTTAGTCAGCCACCAATTGTGCAAGTTCTCCCACTTAAAAAGATGAGAGAGGCCTGTAATTTTCATCATAGGTACACGTCAACTATGACAGACAAATTGAGAAAAAAAATCCAGAAAATCACATTGTAGGATTTTTAATGAATTTATTTGCAAATTATGGTGGAAAATAAGTATTTGGTCACCTACAAACAAGCAAGATTTCTGGCTCTCACAGACCTGTAACTTATTCTTTAAGAGGCTCCTCTGTCCTCCACTCGTTACCTGTATTAATGGCACCTGTTTGAACTTGTTATCAGTGTAAAAGACACCTGTCCACAACCTCAAACAGTCACACTCCAAACTCTACTATGGCCAAGACCAAAGAGCTGTCAAAGGACGTAGCTGGGGATGTAACAGGGATGTAGCTCAGTTGGTAGAGCATGACGTTTGCAACGCCAGGGTTGTGGGTTCGAAAATAATGTATGCACTCACTAACTGTAAGTCGCTCTGGATAAGAGCGTCTGCTAAATGACTAAAATGTAAATGTAAATGTAAAGGACACCAGAAACAAAATTGTAGACCTGCACCAGGCTGGGAAGACTGAATCTGCAATAGGTAAGCAGCTTGGTTTGAAGAAATCAACTGTGGGAGCAATTATTAGGAAATGGAAGACATACAAGACCACTGATAATCTCCCTCGATCTGGGGCTCCACGCAAGATCTCACCCCGTGGGGTCAAAATGATCACAAGAACGGTGAGCAAAAATCCCAGAACCACACGGGGGGACCTAGTGAATGACCTGCAGAGAGCTGGGACCAAAGTAACAAAGCCTACCATCAGTAACACACTACGCCGCCAGGGACTCAAATCCTGCAGTGCCAGACGTGTCCCCCTGCTTAAGCCAGTACATGTCCAGGCCCGTCTGAAGTTTGCTAGAGTGCATTTGGATGATCCAGAAGAGGATTGGGAGAATGTCATATGGTCAGATGAAACCAAAATAGAACCTTTTGGTAAAAACTCAACTCGTTGTGTTTGGAGGACAAAGAATGCCGAGTTGCATCCAAAGAACACCATACCTACTGTGAAGCATGGGGGTGGAAACATCATGCTTTGGGGCTGTTTTTATGCAAAGGGACCAGGATGACTGATCCGTGTAAAGGAAAGAATGAATGGGGCCATGTATCGTGAGATTTTGAGTGAAAACCTCCTTCCATCAGCAAGGGCATTGAAGATGAAACGTGGCTGGGTCTTTCAGCATGACAATGATCCCAAACACACCGCCCGGGCAACGAAGGAGTGGCATCGTAAGAAGCATTTCAAGGTCCTGGAGTGGCCTAGCCAGTCTCCAGATCTCAACCCCATAGAAAATCTTTGGAGGGAGTTGAAAGTCCGTGTTGCCCAGCGACAGCCCCAAAACATCACTGCTCTAGAGGAGATCTGCATGGAGGAATGGGCCAAAATACCAGCAACAGTGTGTGAAAACCTTGTGAAGACTTATAGAAAACGTTTGACCTGTGTCATTGCCAACAAAGGGTATATAACAAAGTATTGAGAAACTTTTGTTATTGACCAAATACTTATTTTCCACCATAATTTGCAAATAAATTCATTAAAAATCCTACAATGTGATTTTCTGGATATTTTTTTCCTCATTTTGTCTGTCATAGTTGACGTGTACCTATGATGAAAATGACAGGCCTCTCTCATCTTTTTAAGTGGGAGAACTTGCACAATTGGTGGCTGACTAAATACTTTTTTCCCCCACTGTACACACTGAACTACTACTGTTATGACTGTTAGCTACTATATACACACTGAACTACTACTGTAATGACTGTTAGCTACTATATACACACTGAACTACTACTGTAATGACTGTTCACTACTATATACACACTGAACTACTACTGTAATGACTGTTAGCTACTATATACACACTGAACTACTACTGTAATGACTGTTAGCTACTATATACACACTGAACTACTACTGTAATGACTGTTAGCTACTATATACACACTGAACTACTACTGTAATGACTGTTAGCTACTATATACACACTGAACTACTACTGTAATGACTGTTAGCTACTATATACACACTGAACTACTACTGTAATGACTGTTCACTACTATATACACACTGAACTACTACTGTAATGACTGTTAGCTACTATATACACACTGAACTACTACTGTAATGACTGTTCACTACTATATACACACTGAACTACTACTGTAATGACTGTTAGCTACTATATACACACTGAACTACTACTGTAATGACTGTTAGCTACTATATACACACTGAACTACTACTGTAATGACTGTTAGCTACTATATACACACTGAACTACTACTGTAATGACTGTTAGCTACTATATACACACTGAACTACTACTGTAATGACTGTTCACTACTATATACACACTGAACTACTACTGTAATGACTGTTCACTACTATATACACACTGAACTACTACTGTAATGACTGTTAGCTACTATATACACACTGAACTACTACTGTAATGACTGTTCACTACTATATACACACTGAACTACTACTGTAATGACTGTTAGCTACTATATACACACTGAACTACTACTGTAATGACTGTTAGCTACTATATACACACTGAACTACTACTGTAATGACTGTTCACTACTATATACACACTGAACTACTACTGTAATGACTGTTAGCTACTATATACACACTGAACTACTACTGTAATGACTGTTAGCTACTATATACACACTGAACTACTACTGTAATGACTGTTAGCTACTATATACACACTGAACTACTACTGTAATGACTGTTCACTACTATATACACACTGAACTACTACTGTAATGACTGTTCACTACTATATACACACTGAACTACTACTGTAATGACTGTTAGCTACTATATACACACTGAACTACTACTGTAATGACTGTTAGCTACTATATACACACTGAACTACTACTGTAATGACTGTTCACTACTATATACACACTGAACTACTACTGTAATGACTGTTAGCTACTATATACACACTGAACTACTACTGTAATGACTGTTCACTACTATATACACACTGAACTACTACTGTAATGACTGTTCACTACTATATACACACTGAACTACTACTGTAATGACTGTTCACTACTATATACACACTGAACTACTACTGTTATGACTGTTAGCTACTATATACACACTGAACTACTACTGTTATGACTGTTAGCTACTATATACACACTGAACTACTACTGTAATGACTGTTAGCTACTATATACACACTGAACTACTACTGTAATGACTGTTCACTACTATATACACACTGAACTACTACTGTAATGACTGTTAGCTACTATATACACACTGAACTACTACTGTAATGACTGTTAGCTACTATATACACACTGAACTACTACTGTAATGACTGTTAGCTACTATATACACACTGAACTACTACTGTAATGACTGTTAGCTACTATATACACACTGAACTACTACTGTAATGACTGTTCACTACTATATACACACTGAACTACTACTGTAATGACTGTTAGCTACTATATACACACTGAACTACTACCGTAATGACTGTTAGCTACTATATACACACTGAACTACTACTGTAATGACTGTTAGCTACTATATACACACTGAACTACTACTGTAATGACTGTTAGCTACTATATACACACTGAACTACTACTGTAATGACTGTTAGCTACTATATACACACTGAACTACTACTGTAATGACTGTTCACTACTATATACACACTGAACTACTACTGTAATGACTGTTCACTACTATATACACACTGAACTACTACTGTAATGACTGTTAGCTACTATATACACACTGAACTACTACTGTAATGACTGTTAGCTACTATATACACACTGAACTACTACTGTAATGACTGTTAGCTACTATATACACACTGAACTACTACTGTAATGACTGTTCACTACTATATACACACTGAACTACTACTGTAATGACTGTTCACTACTATATACACACTGAACTACTACTGTAATGACTGTTAGCTACTATATACACACTGAACTACTACTGTAATGACTGTTAGCTACTATATACACACTGAACTACTACTGTAATGACTGTTCACTACTATATACACACTGAACTACTACTGTAATGACTGTTAGCTACTATATACACACTGAACTACTACTGTAATGACTGTTCACTACTATATACACACTGAACTACTACTGTAATGACTGTTAGCTACTATATACACACTGAACTACTACTGTAATGACTGTTCACTACTATATACACACTGAACTACTACTGTAATGACTGTTCACTACTATATACACACTGAACTACTACTGTTATGACTGTTAGCTACTATATACACACTGAACTACTACTGTTATGACTGTTAGCTACTATATACACACTGAACTACTACTGTAATGACTGTTAGCTACTATATACACACTGAACTACTACTGTAATGACTGTTCACTACTATATACACACTGAACTACTACTGTAATGACTGTTAGCTACTATATACACACTGAACTACTACTGTAATGACTGTTAGCTACTATATACACACTGAACTACTACTGTAATGACTGTTAGCTACTATATACACACTGAACTACTACTGTAATGACTGTTAGCTACTATATACACACTGAACTACTACTGTAATGACTGTTCACTACTATATACACACTGAACTACTACTGTAATGACTGTTAGCTACTATATACACACTGAACTACTACTGTAATGACTGTTCACTACTATATACACACTGAACTACTACTGTAATGACTGTTCACTACTATATACACACTGAACTACTACTGTTATGACTGTTAGCTACTATATACACACTGAACTACTACTGTTATGACTGTTAGCTACTATATACACACTGAACTACTACTGTAATGACTGTTAGCTACTATATACACACTGAACTACTACTGTAATGACTGTTCACTACTATATACACACTGAACTACTACTGTTATGACTGTTAGCTACTATATACACACTGATAGCAGTGACCATTTATATTCTAGTCTAATCTACCACACTCATCTAAATCATCCCTTCTCTCTCTCTCTCCTCCGTCTAATTCCCAGATCATCCCTCGTTTCGGGCCTCTGAACGGTGGGATAGCGGTGACCATTAAAGGGTCTAACTTGGGCATAAAGAAGGAGGACATTAAGAAGGTGACGGTGGCTGGAGTGGACTGTGTTCACCAGGGGGACAGATACTCTGTATCCACCAGGTATAGTACAGTGATTGTTGGGGGGCAGGGTCACATCCATGTAATCACGGCCGGCCTGCTCATTAGGCAGGATTAAGCGTCCACCTATGGCGGCAGATTGACAAGGGCAGCATTTTCTGAGCTAAACTGACCAAGACACACCAACAACAACACACAAAACCTCACATAATTCTTCCCAAAATCAGTGACAATTTCTCTCAACCAGTGGTATATGGGCTTTTTAGGTGAGCGCTGATGCCACCTTGTAATAAACAGCGTCCACTTTGTCAAAGGCAGTGTCACAAAATATTTTGCTTGTCCTTTCCCAGCACGCCTCTCCAGGGCGCTGTTGGAGAGACGCATTGCTGCAGCGCTCCACCAACGTTCAGTCAAAAAATGAATCTAACATAAATAATGTAGCTGATATAGGATATGGTAGAAAGAGTATGTGGCCTTTTCTGTAGCCTACAGGCTGGAGATAAAATGTATGACAATGTAATGAAACGGACACTTTTTACATCATGCAGGTTTCTCTGATCAAATAGTGATCAAATAGCCGAACCTACATGGAAACCAATCAAATACAAATGAGCTGTCATGGTAACAAACAACATATCCTAAAAACAGGACAGGTCAAAGTCAAATGGACAATATGGAGTGGACAATCACAACTGTTGTCCAGGAGTTTCATCTCATTGTCATGATCAGTGGTTTCAAGTTTGTATCTGTCAATTTGATCATAGTGTAAAATAAAATACTTCTGCATTTCCCGCTGTGTAAACACCTTGCAAATAGGATCCTGATAACTCCTGATAAAGTTGGGTAGCTGATATTCAAGGCTTAAATAGCCAAATTGATTAGTCACAGTAATCAGAACTAAAAAAGACAATGTAACGGCCTGTTTTACACACGGTGGGCCTACCATGTGAATGGGCATTCATAACATTCCATTGTGGCAGACATGATGGGCTACACCCCAGTAAGCACGAGCCGACATCTTTTAGATGTCTTTTTTGGTCCTGTTTGGATGTCGTTTTTTTTTGGTGTTTTACAAACGGTAGGCTTACCACATACAGTGGGGAGAACAAGTATTTGATACACTGCCGATTTTGCAGGTTTTCCTACTTACAAAGCATGTAGAGGTCTGTAATTTCAAAAATCCAGAAAATCACATTGTATGATTTTTAAGTAATTAATTTGCATTTTATTGCATGACATAAGTATTTGATCACCTACCAACCAGTAAGAATTCCGTCTCTCACAGACCTGTTAGTTTTTCTTTAAGAAGCCCTCCTGTTCTCCACTCATTACCTGTATTAACTGCACCTGTTTGAACTCGTTACCTGTATAAAAGACACCTGTCCACACACTCAATCAAACAGACTCCAACCTCTCCACAATGGCCAAGACCAGAGAGCTGTGTAAGGACATCAGGGATAAAATTGTAGACCTGCACAAGGCTGGGATGGGTTACAGGACAATAGGCAAGCAGCTTGGTGAGAAGGCAACAACTGTTGGCGCAATTATCAGAAAATGGAAGAAGTTTAAGATGATGGTCAATCACCCTCGGTCTGGGGCTCCATGCAAGATCTCACCTCGTGGGGCATCAATGATCATGAGGAAGGTGAGGGATCAGCCCAGAACTACACGGCAGGACCTGGTCAATAACTTGAAGAGAGCTGGGACCACAGTCCCAAAGAAAACCATTAGTAACACACTACGCCGTCATGGATTAAAATCCTGCAGCGCAGGCAAGGTCCCCCTGCTCAAGCCAGCGCATGTCCAGGCCCGTCTGAAGTTTGCAACAGGATGATCCAGAGGAGGAATGGAAGAAGGTCATGTGGTCTGATGAGACAAAAATATAGTTTTTTGGTCTAAACTCCACTCGCCGTGTTTGGAGAAAGAAGGATGAGTACAACCCCAAGAACACCATACCAACCATGAAGCATGGAGGTGGAAACATCATTCTTTGGGGATGCTTTTCTGCAAAGGGGACAGGACAACTGCACCGTATTGAGGGGAGGATGGATGGGGCCATGTATCGCGAGATCTTGGCCAACAACCTCCTTCCCTCAGTAAGAGCATTGAAGATGGGTCGTGGTTGGGTCTTCCAGCATGACAACGACCCGAAACACACAGCCAGGGCAACTAAGGAGTGGCTCCGTAAGAAGCATCTCAAGGTCCTGGAGTGGCCTAGCCAGTCTCCAGACATGAACCCAATAGAAAATCTTTGGAGGGAGCTGAAAGTGCAAACCTGGTCAAGACCTACAGGAAACGTATGATCTCTGTAATTGCAAACAAAGGTTTCTGTACCAAATATTAAATTCTGCTTTTCTGATGTATCAAATACTTAAGTCATGCAATAAAATGCACATTAATTACTTAAAAATCATACAATGTGATTTTCTGGATTTTTGTTTTAGATTCCGTCTCTCACAGTTGAAGTGTACCTATGATAAAAATTACAGACCTCTACATGCTTTGTAAGTAGGAAAACCTGCAAAATCGGCAGTGTATCAAATACTTTTTCTCCCCACTGTAGATGGGCATTCATAAAATTAAATTTCAGGCAACACTGTAGGCATCTCAGTAAGCACGGACAGACGCCATATGGACGTCTTTTTTTGGTGCAGTCCGGACCGGCCTTGATTTCCACATCCACGGACATTAATTTTTGGTCCTGTCTGGACCAAATCTAAAACAATCATAGACATCTATGTTTGGTTCAGATTTTGTCCAGTCTGGACCAGCCTTGATTTGGCCCAAACATAGATGTCTATAAATTACGTATTTTCACCTTTAATTCAGAACCGAAAATGAACCTGATTTCAATGTCCGGAAAATACACATTTTCAATGTCTTGGAAAATATGTATTTTAAACGTCCAGAAAGTACATATTTTCACCTTTCATTCAGAACCTAATTTAAACCTAACTTCAATGTCTGGAAAATACTTATTTTAGACGTCTTTTCAACATTATTTAGCTTACTGGGACTATTCTAGGTTTGTGAAGGCCCTGCCTGTAATGTACTTTTCTGTCCAGCGAATGAAGAAGAAAATAACATATTTAATTAAACACAACATTTCAATGCGCGGTATGTCTGCTTGTGTGTGTGGTGGAGAAACTGGACCTTTGTCTTACCCCAGCTGCTCTCTGTCTTCTCCAGTATTGTGTGTGAGATCGGTCCGGCCCGGCATCCTGCTCCAGTGGACCTCCCAGGTCCCATCAACCAGGGGGAAGTGGAGGTAGAGGTGGAGGGGGGCAGGAGAGGACGTTCAGAGGTCCTCTTCACCTATAGGGTAGGTTTCATACAGTTACAGTGGCATTCTTAACCCTAAACCTAACATTAATCCTAACTGTTGCAAGAGTAGGCCCCACACTGTGCAGGAGTGATTTGACGTTTCATATTGTACATTGCTCTTAGTTTGGTTAGAGCTCTGCTCAGTACTCATTCGGCCACTATGTTAGTCTTACTCTGCTGCTTTTACATCTCCACATTCATGAATGTACTTAGTTCTTAGAAGATGCTCTTAGAATTCAGAATAGCATCTGTTGAAAGGATACATAGAATTTAATGGGGGAAAAGAGTATATGGACTTAATAAAAAAATCTATTCCGGGAGCCTATTTTACTTTAGGGTAAATATTTGCACTCATTTATTTTGGGGTTCATATTTTCTTGTTTGTTTGTTTCTGCCAAAATAACAATGTCCCCATGAGAATGTACTAAGCTTGAAAAGCTATTTTGATTTAATATAGATTTGATCAAAGCTTCAGATTTTCTAGGGTACATAACATTATTTTGTCAATATTGTCCTTCGTGTCAGCCGGGACACCGCTGCCTCTCTCTCTCTCTCTCTCTCTCTCTCTCTCTCTCTCGCTTTCTCTTTCTCTCACTCGCTCTCTTTCTCTCGCTCTCACTCGCTCTCGCACTCTCACTTGCTCTTTCTCGCTCTCTCTCTGGCTGGCTGTCTGCTCCCAGTATTTTCTCATCAAACAGTACTGTTGTTCAGTAGCTGTGTTGTGATGATAAAGTACTAAGTGGTGTTCAGTAGCTGTGTTGTGGTGATAAAGTACTAAGTGTTCAGTAGCTGTGTTGTGATGATAAAGTACTAAGTGGTGTTCAGTAGCTGTGTTGTGATGATAAAGTACTAAGTGGTGTTCAGTAGCTGTGTTGGGATGATAAAGTACTAAGTGGTGTTCAGTAGCTGTGTTGTGATGATAAAGTACTAAGTGGTGTTCAGTAGCTGTGTTGTGGTGATAAAGTACTAAGTGTTCAGTAGCTGTGTTGTGATGGTAAAGTACTAAGTGTTGTTCAGTAGCTGTGTTGGGATGATAGAGTACTAAGTGATGCTGTGTTATGGTGATAAAGTACTAAGTGTTCAGTAGCTGTGTTGGGATGATAAAGTACTAAGTGTTTATTAGCTGTGTTGTGATGATCAAGTACTAAGTGTTCAGTCGCTGTGTTTTGATGATAAAGTACTAAGTGTTCAGTAGCAGTGTTGTGGTGATAAAGTACTAAGTGTTCAGTAGCAGTGTTGTGGTGATACAGTACTAAGTGTTCAGTAGCAGTGTTGTGGTGATACAGTACTAAGTGTTCAGTAGCAGTGTTGTGGTGATACAGTACTAAGTGTTCAGTAGCAGTGTTGTGGTGATACAGTACTAAGTGTTCAGTAGCTGTGTTGTGATGATAAAGTACTAAGTGGTGTTCAGTAGCTGTGTTGGGATGATAAAGTACTAAGAGTTCATTAGCTGTGTTGTGATGATCAAGTACTAAGTGTTCAGTAGCTGTGTTGTGGTGATAAAGTACTAAGTGGTGTTCAGTAGCTGTGTTGTGATGATAAAGTACTAAGTGTTCAGTAGCAGTGTTGTGATGATAAAGTACTAAGTGTTCAGTAGCAGTGTTGTGGTGATAAAGTACTACGTGTTCAGTAGCAGTGTTGTGATGATAAAGTACTAAGTGTTCAGTAGCGGTGTTGTGATGATAAAGTACTAACTGTTCAGTAGCAGTGTTGTGGTGATAACGTACTAAGTGTTCAGTAGCGGTGTTGTGATGATAACGTACTAAGTGTTCAGTAGCAGTGTTGTGATGATAACGTACTAAGTGTTCAGTAGCTGTGTTGTGGTGATAAAGTACTAAGTGGTGTTCAGTAGCGGTGTTGTGATGATAAAGTACTAAGTGTTCAGTATCTGGGCTGCTGCTGTTGTGATGATAAAGCAGTGAAGGGTAATGGGGCGTGACATGAGGTGTAACTGGTGGTCCCAATGGGCTCAGTGGGTTGTTAGAGCATGGTGTTTGTGACACCAGAGTTTGTCAAGGGACACATTCAGTATATTGTACAGTATATGTACAGTGGGGAAAAAAAGTATTTAGTCAGCCACCAATTGTGCATGTTCTCCCACTTAAAAAGATGAGAGAGGCCTGTAATTTTCATCATAGGTACACATCAACTATGACAGACAAATTTAGAAAAAAAAATCCAGAAAATCACATTGTATGATTTTTTATGAATTTAGTTGCAAATTATGGTGGAAAATAAGTATTTGGTCACCTACAAACAAGCAAGATTTCTGGCTCTCACAGACCTGTAACTTCTTCTTTAAGAGGCTCCTCTGTCCTCCACTCGTTACCTGTATTAATGGCACCTGTTTGAACTTGTTATCAGTATAAAAGACACCTGTCCACAACCTCAAACAGTCACACTCCAAACTCCACTATGGCCAAGACCAAAGAGCTGTCAAAGGACACCAGAAACAAAATTGTAGACCTGCACCAGGCTGGGAAGACTGAATCTGCAATAGGTAAGCAGCTTGGTTTGAAGAAATCAACTGTGGGAGCAATTATTAGGAAATGGAAGACATACAAGACCACTGATAATCTCCCTCGATCTGGGGCTCCATGCAAGATCTCACCCCGTGGGGTCAAAATGATCACAAGAACGGTGAGCAAAAATCCCAGAACCACACGGGGGGACCTAGTGAATGACCTGCAGAGAGCTGGGACCAAAGTAACAAAGCCTACCATCAGTAACACACTACGCCGCCAGGGACTCAAATCCTGCAGTGCCAGATGAGTCCCCCTGCTTAAGCCAGTACATGTCCAGGCCCGTCTGAAGTTTGCTAGAGTGCATTTGGATGATCCAGAAGAGGATTGGGAGAATGTCATATGGTCAGATGAAACCAAAATATAACTTTTTGGTAAAAACTCAACTCATCGTGTTTGGAGGACAAAGAATGCTGAGTTGCATCCAAAGAACACCATACCTACTGTGAATCATGGGGGTGGAAACATCATGCTTTGGGGCTGTTTTTCTGCAAAGGGACCAGGACGACTGATCCGTGTAAAGGAAAGAATGAATGGGGCCATGTATCGTGAGATTTTGAGTGAAAACCTCCTTCCATCAGCAAGGGCAGTGAAGATGAAACGTGGCTGGGTCTTTCAGCATGACAATGATCCCAAACACACCGCCCGGGCAACGAAGGAGTGGCTTCGTAAGAAGCATTTCAAGGTCCTGGAGTGGCCTAGCCAGTCTCCAGATCTCAACCCCATAGAAAATCTTTGGAGGGAGTTGAAAGTCCGTGTTGCCCAGCGACAGCCCCAAAACATCACTGCTCTAGAGGAGATCTGCATGGAGGAATGGGCCAAAATACCAGCAACAGTGTGTGAAAACCTTGTGAAGACTTACAGAAAACGTTTGACCTGTGTCATTGCCAACAAAGGGTATATAACAAAGTATTGAGAAACTTTTGTTATTGACCAAATACTTATTTTCCACCATAATTTGCAAATAAATTCATTAAAAATCTTACAATGTGATTTTCTGGAGAAAAAAAATCTCATTTTGTCTGTCATAGTTGACGTGTACCTATGATGAAAATTACAGGCCTCTCTCATCTTTTTAAGTGGGAGAACTTGCACAATTGGTGGCTGACTAAATACTTTTTCCCCCCACTGTATACATACAATGTGTTAACTGTAAAACACTTTGGATGAAAGCATCTGCTAAATAACCATACAGTATGTTATAAGGTTAGGACAGGCAGTTTTTCCTTGTCAGGTCATGCAGTCAGGAAAAACCCCAGGACCTAAGTATGTTACCTTATCACTGATGTCCCATCTCTTACCCTCTCCAGGACCCCATCCCTGAGACCGTTTCCCCCCTGAAGGGCCCTAAGGCTGGGGGAACAGTCATCACTATCTCTGGGAAACACCTGAATACGGCAAACAAGGATGATGTTATTGTCACCGTGGGGGGAACGCCCTGTAAAGTGTAAGGATGCTTACACTTCAGTCTTCCAACCCCTACAGTTTGCTGTCTGTACAGGTTGCCTAAGTCATGTCGTATTCAGTTGTTCTCTCAAGGCCAACCTCTGAAATATATTAGCCATACGGTATATTGAGTTTGACTTGTTGTTCCTTTGGAACGACCTTCTCTCCCCTCAACACTACGACCCCTGTTTGACCTTTCCCATAATGCTCTCTGTCCCTGTTTCTCCCTTAGGTTGTCGTTTGGCAGTGAGATCACCTGTGAGACAGGTGTATACAAGGGCCAGAAGGTTCCATCGGAGCCCCTGATAGTCTCAGTGAGGTATGGGAAGACCACCTCCAAGGACGTCCCTGTCCCCTTCCAGTACTCTGAGAACGCCAAACTCACTGACTACAACCCCAAGACCAGCTTCGTATGGTGAGGAAAGTCCAGCCACAATGTTCCAGAGAGGGTTGAAATCAAAGCACCTCTTTTTCTTTAAACGAAGCTTGGGTTGAATGCAAAACAGTTTGAAGCGCATAATGAAATTACTGTTTCTTATTGGACAAATTCAGGTAGTGTCTCCCTCTTTCAAAACATTTCAAAAGTTTTCTCCTGTTTTGTGCTTACTAACATGACCCTGATATATGGTGTCGTCTGGTGTTTCAGTGGAGGCAGGAGGATTACATTTTAGTCATTTAGCAGATGCTCTTATCCAGAGCCACATAGTTAGTGCAGCCATCTTAAGATAGCTAGGTGGGACAACCACATATCACAGTCATAGTAAGTACATTTTTCCTCAAAGTCTCTATCTGCAAAGTCAGCGCTAGTAATAGAGAAAAGAGTAAAGTGTGAGTGTTAGTTCACAAAATATGTTTTCAGAAGATTGGTAGGGATTCTGCTGTCTTAGCTTCAGGGGGAAGCTGGTTCCACCATTGGGGTGCCAGGACAGAAGAGCTTGGACTGGGCAGGAGCTGCCCTCCCGTTGGGGTGGGAGGGCCATGAGACCAGAGGTGGCAGAATGGAGTACTCTGGTTAGGGTGTAGGGTTTGAGCAGAGCCTGAAGGTAGGGAGGGGCAGTTCCTCTTGCTGTTCCGTAGGTAAGCGCCGTGGTCTTGTAGTGGATGTGAGCTTTGACTGGAAGTCAGTGGAGTGTGCGGAGGAGCGGGGTGAAATGGGAAAAGTTAGGAAGTTTGAACATCAGGCGGGCTGCTGCGTTCTGCTAAGTTGCAGAGGGTTTGATGGCACAAGTGGGGAGCCCAGCCAACAGCGAGTTGCAGTAGGATTGTGTGTGTTGTGTTGTATTGAGAGCTGACGTGTGTGTTGTCTGGTGTTTCAGTGGAGGCAGGAGGATCGTGTGTGTGGGCAGTGGTTTTGACCTCATCCAGAGAGCCACCATGAAGGTGCTGCCCTCTGCTGACGACTTCTCTCAGGAGGCCCCTCCCATTGAGGTTAGTACACACTACTTCTATTATACAGTACACTACGTGGAATCCATTCTAGAGTCCACTCCTATTATACAATACACTACATGGTAACCATTCTATAGTCCACTCCTATTATACAATACACTACATGGTATCCATTCTAGAGTCCACTCCTATTATACAATACACTACATGGTATCCATTCTAGAGTCCACTCCTATTATACAATACACTACATGGTATCCATTCTAGAGTCCACTCCTATTATACAATACACTACATGGTATCCATTCTATAGTCCACTCCTATTATACAATACACTACATGGTATCCATTCTAGAGTCCACTCCTATTATACAATACACTACATGGTATCCATTCTAGAGTCCACTCCTATTATACAATACACTACATGGTATCCATTCTAGAGTCCACTCCTATTATACAATACACTACATGGTATCCATTCTAGAGTCCACTCCTATTATACAATACACTACATGGTATCCATTCTAGAGTCCACTCCTATTATACAATACACTACATGGTATCCATTCTAGAGTCCACTCCTATTATACAATACACTACATGGTATCCATTCTATAGTCCACTCCTATTATACAATACACTACATGGTATCCATTCTAGAGTCCACTCTTATTATACAGTACACTATATGGTATCCATTTTATAGTCCACTCCTATTATACAATACACTACATGGTATCCATTCTAGAGTCCACTCCTATTATACAATACACTATATGTTATCCATTCTAGAGTCCATTCCCATTGAGGTTAGTATACCATTCAACAAGTTCTCTGTTTCCTGCCAGTAGTGTATTCTAATCCCTCTAGTGTACAGTACTCTTGCTGTGGTATTATCCATGGCAGGTCGCTAGCATGTCAACAGTGACTCAGTGACCTTAATGTTCTTTGTCTGTGACTACAGACTTCTCTGTGAGACTAAACACAAACAGTGTCCTGCCAGGAATGAAATTGACTTGGATTTCAAACTATCTTTGAATCTCTCTCTTTCTGTGTCTCTCTGTCTTTTCTCTCTCTCTCTTTTCTCTCTCTCTTTTCCACTCTCTCTACCACTCTCCCTCCCCATCTACCCCTCCCTCCTCTCTCTATGCCCCCCTCTCCATCCCACTCTCCCCCTCTCCAGTTCATCCAGTATGCCCTACATAAGAACGACACAGTGTTGCTGTTTGACAGTCCAGCGGTGAACAGGTCCTATGAGACCCAGTCCTTTAAGACCTTGCTCCAGCTAGACAACGAAGTAGAGGAACTGAAGACCTTTGACTACCACCCCGACCCGTTGTTCAATGAACTGACCAAGAACATCATCACTGAAACCTCCATCATCATCGTCACGGTAAATAACAGTAACACTACTCTTATGGGATTGTGTTGTCATGGTGACTGTTTAGTTGTTATTTCTGGTAATACTCGCTTATCGTTTTCTGTGGACCATTGTGGCTTAAATGTTATTCTGCTTTGTGACGATGTCCCCCCGCAGAGAAAAGACAATTATAGTGCATTGATATTGATATAATTCATATCAATATTGATGTAATCATATCTGGTATTACAAATGATTGCATGTCCCTCCCTGCAGTCCAGAGGTTAACAGCCAGCCACCTCTCTCTCCCTCCCCAGGGTCGTGGTTTCAGCAAGGGCATGACAGCTGAAGAAGCCCAGGCGTTCGTAGGAGATGCCTCCTGCAAGGTGACCATCCTGCAGGATGACAAGCTGTTCCTGGAAGCTCCGTCCACCCAGCCCAGAGCCCGCTCCAAACGCCAGCGCAGAGACACCAGCTCCGACCCTTTGGACCTAACGGTGACAACACTGGCCTTCTGTCTAAAACCATGGCAACGAGAGATATGCTTCAGGCATTCGCACTGGACAATCTGAGGTCTCTCTGGCTCTCATGTATTTCAGATATAAATGTACTAAGACACTGGAACCCTGGAACCTATCTAAATCAGGGGTGTCCAGTCTTAATGGAATGTCCTGTGTTGTAGTCATTCACTTCAGTCAAAGCACACCTGATTCAACCATACAATAACCATAGTCTTCTGACTGGGACCACTCAGTTCTGACAGAGAAATATCAGCATCAACACCTTGATGTATATCTGGCTCTCCACAATTATACACGTCTTGTAGGTTATTCACTTTATTCTGTTTGGCTTAACTGACTCTCTCTCTCTCTCTCTCTCTCTCTCTCTCCCCTCATCTCTCTCTCTCTCTCTCTCAGATAAAGTTTGGTAATGGTGAGTGGGTGGTGGGCTCAGTGAACTATGAGAGGAAGTATGAGATTCCTTTGGCTATCATCATCCCAGCTGTCATCGTCCCTATGCTACTGTTCATAGCTGTGTCCGTCTACTGCTACAGGTACACAACTACACTTCCCATCAAGCACCACTCATGTAGTTCTGATGGGTGAATTGTTTTTACTTAACCCAGTGAAATGGGTGTCTGGAGTTTACACTTTAGGACCAATGGAATAATCTCAAATGTGCAAACTACAGATTCACATAGTGGAACAGTTCTTTAATTTAATGGACTGTTCCTATGTGTTAATGTCTATAATCTAATGGATGGTTCCTATGTGTTAATGTCTGTAATCTAATGGACTGTTCCTGTGTTAATGTCTATAATCTAATGGACTGTTCCTATGTGTTAATGTCTATAATCTAATGGATGGTTCCTATGTGTTAATGTCTGTAATCTAATGGACTGTTCCTATGTGTTAATGTCTGTAGTGTAATGTACTGTTCCTGTGTTAATGACATGCCTGAGTGGCGCAGTGGTCTAAGGCACTGCATCACAGTGCTAACTGTGCCACTAGAGATCCTGGTTCGAATCCAGGCTCTGTCGCCGCCGGCCGCGACCGGGAGACTCATGGGCGGCGCACAATTGGCCCAGCGTCGTCCAGGGTAGGGGAGGGAATGGCCGGCAGGGATGTAGCTCAGTTGATAGAGCATGGCGTTTGCAACGCCAGGGTTGTGGGTTCGATTCCCACGGGGGGGCAGTATAAAAAAAAAAATATATATATATATGTATTCACTAACTGTAAGTCGCTCTGGATAAGAGCGTCTGCTAAATGACTAAAATGTAAATGTAAATGTAATGCCTGTAATCTAATGGACTGTTCCTGTGTTAATAGTCTAATGGACTGTTCCTATGTGTTAATAGTCTAATGGGCTGTTCCTGTGTGTTAATAGTCTAATGGGCTGTTCCTGTGTGTTAATAGTCTAATGGACTGTTCCTATGTGTTAATAGTCTAATGGACTGTTCCTATGTGTTAATAGTTGAATGGAGTTGTTCCTATGTGTTGTCTGTAGTCTAATGGGCTGTTCCTATGTGTTAATGTCTAATGGGCTGTTCCTATGTGTTGATGTCTAATGGACTGTTCCTATGTGTTAATGTCTAATGGGCTGTTCCTGTGTGTTGATGTCTAATGGACTGTTCCTATGTGTGTATGACAGGAGGAAGAGCCAGCAGGCAGAGAGAGAGTATGAGAAAGTAAAACACCAGTTGGAGAATCTGGAGGAGAGCGTGAGAGACCGCTGCAAGAAGGAATTCACAGGTATGTGCACACTATCACACACACTATCACACACCACATACACTGCTATAACATCACACACTATCACACACCACATATCCTGCTATAACATCACACACTATCACACACCACATACACTGCTATAACATCACACACTATCACACACCACATACACTGCTATAACATCACACACACTATCACACACCACATACACTGCTATAACATCACACACTATCACACACCACATACACTGCTAAAACATCACACACTATCACACACCACATACACTGCTATAACATCACACACACTATCACACACCACATACACTGCTATAACATCACACACACTATCACACACCACATACACTGCTATAACATCACACACTATCACACACCACATACACTGCTATAACATCACACACTATCACACACCACATACACTGCTAAAACATGACACACACACACTATCTTGTTGTGTTCTGGTTCTCCTAGGAGCTAGTCTTGTTGTGTTCTGGTTCTCCTAGGAGCTAGGGTTGTTGTGTTCTGGTTCTCCTAGGAGCTAGTCTTGTTGTGTTCTGGTTCTCCTAGGAGCTAGTCTTGTTGTGTTCTGGTTCACCTAGGAGCTAGTCTTGTTGTGTTGTGGTTCTCCAAGGAGCTAGTCTTGTTGTGTTCTGGTTCTCCTAGGAGCTAGTCTTGTTGTGTTGTGGTTCTCCTAGGAGCTAGTCTTGTTGTGTTCTGGTTCACCTAGGAGCTAGTCTTGTTGTGTTGTGGTTCTCCTAGGAGCTAGTCTATTTGTGTTCTGGTTCTCCTAGGAGCTAGTCTTGTTATGTTCTGTATCTTCCTCCAGACCTGATGATCGAGATGGAGGACCAGACCAATGACCTGAGTGAGGCCAGGATCCCCTTCCTGGACTATAAGACCTACACAGACCGGGTCTTCTTCCTACCCTCTAAAGACGGGGACAATGATGTCATGATCACTGGCAAGCTGGACATCCCCGAGGGACGGAAGGTCATCGTAGCTCAGGCCCTCAACCAGTTCTCTAACCTCCTCAACTCCAAGACCTTCCTCATCAATGTAGGTTTTACTCAGCTTGCTGAGATGGCTGGATGGCTGACTGTTTCTCTCCCTGTCGGTCTGTCTGTCTGTATGTCTGTCTATTAGGTTGACTGCCTGGCTGCCTGTCTACAGTACTTGTGCCAGATACAGTTTCAGAGTATTGACATAGAGTCGATACTCGTTCTATACCTACAGATGTTCTATTGATTTAAACAGGAGTTGCTAACCCCATCTCTCTGTTGGGTCTCTGTGTGTTCTTAGTTCATCAAGACCTTGGAGGGCCGTCCAGACTTTAACGCCAGGTCCAGGGTCTACTTTGCGTCGTTACTAACTGTGGCTCTGCACGGGAAACTAGAGTACTACACAGACATCATGAGAAGCCTACTGCTGGAACTGATGGAGGAATATGTGCACAGCAAGAACCCCAAACTCATGCTGCGCAGGTGAGACACACACAGCCTTCCAATCAGGCCTGTCTTAATGAAAACCAGCATTTCTTATTGGGCAAGTTTAGATGGTACCCCTCTGTGTTTTCTTATGTTTCGTGCCTAGTAAACACAACACAGGTGGATCACAAGATAACAGTAGATCACAAGAAAGCAGTTAATTAATTGAATTGTTTAATTTATGAATTTGTGTGTGCAGGTCAGAGACTGTGGTGGAGAGGATGCTGTGTAACTGGATGTCCATCTGTCTCTATCAGTTCCTCAGGGTAAGACTCACACGTTGTTTATTCAAACCTGCTCTTTCTTTTAAACCCTCTTTTTCTCTCCATCAATCTCTCACAATCTCTCTCTCTCCTTCTCTCACTGTCTGTCTTTCTCTTTCATTCTCTCTCTCTGTCTCTTTCTGTCTGTCTCTTTCTGTCTCTGTCTGTCTCTGTCTCTCTCTGTCTCTGTCTGTCTCTTTCTGTCTCTGTCTTTCTGTCTCTGTCTCTCTGTCTCTCTCTGTCTCTTTCTGTCTGTCTCTTTCTGTCTCTGTCTTTCTGTCTCTCTGTCTCTCTCTGTCTCTCTGTCTCTCTCTGTCTGTCTCTTTCTGTCTCTCTCTCTGTCTCTCATTCTGTCTCTCTCTGTCTCTTTCTGTCGCTCTCTGTCTCTCTCTCTCTTTCATTCTGTCTCTCTCTCTCTTTCTGTCTCTCTTTTTCAGTCTCTCTCTTTTTCAGTCTCTCTCTCTTATTTTATGTATTGATTCTGAAGTCTTCACATTCTGATTCACATTCTTTCCATCTCTCCACCACTCTTTCTGTCTCTCCAGTTTCCCTCTCCTTTGCTCCCCAATGTCTCACTTTTGTCTTCTAATGTTTCAGATGAAGTGTTTGGTTTGAGACGTTCCAATGAGACCACCCTGGGGAAAACTTATTTATTTGGTCTTATAGATTTGTGGATTAAAGCACTCTTTAAATAATCAATTGTGTGACAGTGAACATGTGGCTGTGTCTTCAGTAATTACACTGAAAGAGAAGAGAGAATGGTCTCATTAGTACTGATGAGCTCACTCCCCTCTGTGTGTGTGTGTGTGTAGGACTCTGCGGGCGAGCCCCTATACAAACTGTTCAAGGCCATCAAGCACCAGGTAGAGAAGGGTCCAGTGGACGCTAAGATGAAGAAGGCCAAGTACACTCTGAACGACACGGGGCTCCTAGGGGACGATGTGGAGTACTGCGTCCTGGTGAGTACACTCTATACTGCACCGCTCAAAGAATTACAATTAATAGAAGAGATATTCCTATTCAAAGCAGCACTCTATGGTGGGTGAACCAGCAGCCATTTTGAGTGAACTGGATTTTCCAGCTATATCCACTCTACTACCGATTTTGTAATTCTACGACACAAGCCCTCAATACAAGAACACTAGCTGTCTTATCAAGTCTAACCATCTCCTCTGGCTCCTGTGATCTAGTCCTAATGCCCTCTACTCACACTGGTACCTGCTTCTCTATGGACTATCTCACTCTCTGTGTATTATTGTGATGCGTACGTGACCCAGGACACAGGGGGTGGTAGCGAATGGGCCCCTAGTCACTGTAGATGTCCAATAACATCACATGTAATGGAATAACGACTTTGAGCAGAGGGTCTCAGATCTCAGTGAGGAGAGAGAGAGAGCATTGAGAGAGAGAGAGCATAGAGAGATAATTGAGAGAGAGGGAGTGGTGAGAGCGAGGGAGTGGTGAGAGAGAGAGGGAAAGCTCAATAAGGGCAGAGAGACGGGCTAGAGGTTAATGTTTCCATCAGACTCAATCACTGATAAGGTTGGTTTAACGGACCCTGTAATACGATTGGCTCTCGTAATGGACCTTCTAATACGATTGGCTTTCGTAACGGACCCTGTAATATGATTGGCTCTTGTAACTGACTTTTGTGAAAACAGCGTGTTATCATCTGGAAGAGAAATCAGCTCAGTGATTTATGGGAAAACTGATAGAGAGAGACATCATGTTTCAAGTCTTCTCTCCCCATGCTGTTTTTCATTCATTTAGGCAATAAATTGTATTTTTGGTCAAATAATCAATACACACAAGGCAAATTAATCTACAGAATGCTGTTTTAGACAGCTGTACCCAGCATGTTGCTATCATTTACCAAAACAAATAGGTGTGGCCTAATCATGAGGTCAGAGATCAGTGTGACTCTGGACGATTGACATCTGTGTGTGTCCAATCAGACCCTGCAGGTGCTGGTGCACGGGGAGGGGCCAGACGTGACGCCGGTGAAGGTGCTGAACTGTGACACCATCTCTCAGGTGAAGGAGAAGATCATTGAACAGGTGTACCGCAACCTGCCCTACACACAGAGACCGAAGGTGGACAGTGTTGCTCTGGGTGAGAATGCACACATGCGCACACACACGGTTCTACCATTGTTATCCAATGCTAAGAGTTGGGGAACAACCGGAAGTTTCATGTTTTTGCATGTACGTTAGTCTACATACCTTTAAGTAATATTAGAATGCTAAGGTGCACTTCCCCCCCCGTCCACAGAGTGGCGCCCCGGCTCTACAGGGCAGATCCTGTCAGACATGGACTTGACGTCACAGAAGGAGGGCAGGTGGAAGAGACTCAACACACTGGCACATTACAACGTGAGTGGCTGTCCGAGGACTTCAGCCTTATAGTAGTGATCTCTCTGAATAGCTTCTCAACATATGTATAGTTCATGTGAATATCTATCAGGGCTGGCTGTCTTTATTCATTAATGTTGAATTGTTCTTGGACTTCAGATGTTCCATTGAAATGTTGGGTTTTGCAATCCACAGTTTAGTGAAACTCCAACTATATATGGTTATTTTGTTCTTTTGGTACGTTTGCCCACTGACAAAGACATGATCAGTCTATAATTTTAATTGTAGGTTTATTTGAACAGTGAGAGACAGAATAACAACAAAAAAATCCAGAAAAACGCATGTCAAAAATGTTATAAATTGATTTGCATTTTAATGAGGGAAATAAGTATTTGACCCCTCTGCAAAACATTACATTTACATTTAAGTCATTTAGCAGACGCTCTTATCCAGAGCGACTTACAAATTGGTGCATACACCCTATAGCCAGTGGGTTAACCACTTTTTTTTTTTGGGGGGGGGGGGGGGGCTAGAAGGATTACTTCATCCTATCCCAGGTATTCCTTAAAGAGGTGGGGTTTCAAATGTCTCCGGAAGGTGGTGAGTGACTCCGCTGTCCTGGCGTCGTGAGGGAGCTTGTTCCACCATTGGGGTGCCAGAGCAGCGAACAGTTTTGACTGGGCTGAGCGGGAACTATGCTTCCGCAGAGGAAGGGGAGCCAGCAGGCCAGAGGTGGATGAACGCAATGCCCTCGTTTGGGTGTAGGGACTGATCAGAGCCTGAAGGTACGGAGGTGCCGTTCCCCTCACTGCTCCATAGGCAAGCACCATGGTCTTGTAACGGATGCGAGCTTCAACTGGAAGCCAGTGGAGTGTGCGGAGGAGGGGGGTGACGTGAGAGAACTTGGGAAGGTTGAACACCAGACGGGCTGCGGCATTCTGGATGAGTTGTAGGGGTTTAATGGCACAGGCAGGGAGCCCAGCCAACAGCGAGTTGCAGTAATCCAGACGGGAGATGACAAGTGCCTGGATTAGGACCTGTGCCGCTTCCTGTGTAAGGCAGGGTCGTACTCTCCGAATGTTGTAGAGCATGAACCTGCAGGATCGGGTCACCGCCTTGATGTTAGCGGAGAACGACAGGGTGTTGTCCAGGGTCACGCCAAGGCTCTTCGCACTCTGGGAGGAGGACACAACGGAGTTGTCAACCGTGATGGCGAGATCATGGAACGGGCAGTCATTCCCCGGGAGGAAGAGCAGCTCCGTCTTGCCAGGGTTCAGCTTGAGGTGGTGATCCGTCATCCATACTGATATGTCGGCCAGACATGCAGAGATGCGATTCGCCACCTGGTTATCAGAAGGGGGAAAGGAGAAGATTAGTTGTGTATCGTCAGCGTAGCAATGATAGGAGAGGCCATGTGAGGATATGACAGAGCCAAGTGACTTGGTGTATAGGGAGAAAAGGAGAGGGCCTAGAACTGAGCCCTGGGGGACACCAGTGGTGAGAGCACGTGGTGCGGAGACAGCTTCTCGCCACGCCACTTGGTAGGAGCGACCGGTCAGGTAGGACGCAATCCAGGAGTGAGCCGCGCCGGAGATGCCCAGCTCGGAGAGGGTGGAGAGGAGGATCTGATGGTTCACAGTATCAAAGGCAGCAGACAGGTCTAGAAGGACAAGAGCAGAGGAGAGAGAGTTAGCTTTAGCAGTGCGGAGAGCCTCCGTGACACAGAGAAGAGCAGTCTCAGTTGAATGACCAGTCCTGAAACCTGACTGGTTTGGATCAAGAAGGTCATTCTGAGAGAGATAGCAAGAGAGTTGGCTAAAGACGGCACGCTCAATAGTTTTGGAAAGAAAAGAAAGAAGGGATACTGGTCTGTAGTTGTTGACATCAGTGGGATCGAGTGTTGGTTTTTTGAGAAGGGGTGCAACTCTCGCTCTCTTGAAGACGGAAGGGACAAGGCCAGCGGTCAAGGATGAGTTGATCAGCGAGGTGAGGTAGGGGAGAAGGTCACCGGAGATGGTCTGGAGAAGAGAGGAGGGGATGGGGTCAAGCGGGCAGGTTGTTGGGCGGCCTGCAGTCACTAGTCGCAAGATTTTATCTGGAGAGAGAGGGGAGAAAGAAGTCAAAGCATAGGGTAGGGCAGTGTGAGCAGGACCAGCAGTGTCATTAGACTTAACAAACGAGGATCGGATGTCGTCAACCTTCTTTTCAAAGTGGTTGACGAAGTCATCCAGAGAGAGGGAGGAGGAGGGGGGGGGGGGGGGGGGGTGGGGGGGAGGATTCAGCAGTGAGGAGAATGTGGCAAAGAGCTTCCTAGGGTTAGAGGCAGATGCTTGGAATTTAGAGTGGTAGAAAGTGGCCTTAGCAGCAGAAACAGATGAAGAAAATGTAGAGAGGAGGGAGTGAAAAGATGCCAGGTCGGAAGGGAGTTTAGTTTTCTTCCATTTCCGCTCCGCTGCCCGGAGCTCTGTTCTGTGAGCTCGCAATGAGTAATCAAGCCACGGAGCTGGAGGGGAGGACCGAGCCGGCCGGGAGGATAGGGGACACAGGGAGTCAAAGGATGCAGAAAGGGAGGAGAGGACGGTTGAGGAGGCAGAATCAGGAGATTGGAGGGAGAAGGATTGAGCAGAGGGAAGAGATGATAGGATGGAAGAGGAGAGAGTAGTGGGAGAGAGAGAGCGAAGGTTGCGGCGGCGCGTTACCATCTATGTAGGGGCAGAGTGAGTAGTGTTGGAGGAGAGCGAGAGAGAAAAGGATACAAAGTAGTGGTCGGAGACATGGAGGGGAGTTGCAGTCAGATTAGTAGAAGAGCAACATCTAGTAAAGATGAAGTCAAGCGTATTGCCTGCCTTGTGAGTAGGGGGGGACGGTGAGAGGGTGAGGTCAAAAGAGGAGAGGAGTGGAAAGAAGGAGGCAGAGAGAAATGAGTCAAATGTAGACGTAGGGAGGTTGAAATCCCCCAAAACTGTGAAGGGTGAGCCATCCTCAGGAAAGGAACTTATCAAGGCGTCAAGCTCATTGATGAACTCTCCAAGGGAACCTGGAGGGTGATAGATGACAAGGATATTAAGCTTAAATGGGCTAGTGACTGTGACAGCGTGGAATTCAAATGAGGAGATAGACAGATGGGTTAGGGGAACAATTGAGAATGTCCACTTGGGAGAGATGAGGATTCCTGTGCCACCACCCCTTTGACCAGATGCTCTCGGGGTATGCGAGAACACATGGTCAGACGAGGAGAGAGCAGTAGGAGTAGCAGTGTTTTCAGTGGTAATCCATGTTTCCGTCAGCGCCAGGAAGTCGAGGGACTGGAGGGTAGCATAGGCTGGGATGAAGTCAGCCTTGTTGGCGGCAGAACGGCAGTTCCAGAGGCTGCCTGAGACCTGGAACTCCAGGTGTGTGGTGCGTGCAGGGACCACCAGGTTAGAGAGGCAGCAGCCACGCGGTGTGAGGCGTTTGTGTAGCCTGTGCGGAGAGGAGAGAACAGGGATAGGCAGAGGCATAGTTGACAGGCTGCAGCAGATGGCTACAATAATGCAGAGGAGATCGGAATGAGATGAACTAAACATCTGGGAAAGGAGAGAGCAGGCCTCCCTCACCAAAAAAATATATAACTCTCCCAACTTCCACCTCAGAAACTATAATTGTTTCACTGAACCACCCGAATAAAACTCTCCCAACTTCCACTTTAGAAATTAGAATTGTTGTAAACTACAGCAGACTGTTATCAGTAGCTGTAATTAAGTACAGCAGCTACCAACCACCTAACGTTAATGCCTCGGATAATGAGGTTAGAAAAACACCTGAATGGTGGCAGCTAGCTGGCTCAATCACAGGTACTCTTAAGCATGAAATAACATTGGAAACAACTAACCACAGTTGCTAAAAGTTACCAGTAGCTACCCGCTAGCTAGCTAGCTAGCTTTGTTGGTCCAAGTAGTGGGTAAGCTAGCCTCGTGCTTCGCCGGGGTCCGCCGAATACAATACTTACCTACAATAATTACCTACAATAACCTACAATAACTACCTGAGTAAACTACCTATAATACCTAACTACAATACCTACCTACAATCTAAATACATGGTTTAAGCTTTACTCAACACCATATAAGAAGCCAAGCTTACCTTTCATAAGGCAGCAATGATTAAACGTGACTTAGTACTTGGTGGCAAAACCCTTGTTGGCAATCACAGAAGTCAGACGTTTCTTGTAGTTGGCCACCAGGTTTGCACACATCTCAGGAGGGATTTTGTTCCACTCCACTTTGCAGATCTTCTCCAAGTCATTAAGGTTTTGAGGCTGACGTTTGGCAACTCGAGCCTTCAGCTCCCTCCACAGATTTTCTATGGGATTAAGGTCTGGAGACTGGCTAGGCCACACCAGGACCTTAATGTGCTTCTTCTTGAGCCACTCCTTTGTTGCCTTGGCTGTGTGTTTTGGGTCATTGTCATGCTGGAATACTCATCCACGACCCATTTTCAATGCCTGACTGAGAGAAGGAGGTTCTCACCCAAGATTTGACGGTACATGGCCCCGTCCATCGTCCCTTTGATGCGGTGAAGTTCTCCTGTCCCCTTAGCAGAAAAACACCACCAAAGCATAATGTTTCCACCTCCATGTTTGACGGTGGGGATGGTGTTCTTGGGGTCATAGGCAGCATTCCTCCTCCTCCAAACACGGCGAGTTGAGTTGATGCCAAAGAGCTCGATTTTGGTCTCATCTTACCACAGCACTTTCACCCAGTTCTCCTCTGAATCATTCAGATGTTCATTGGCAAACTTCAGACGGCCCTGTATATGTGCTTTCTTGAGCAGGGGGACCTTGCGGGCGCTGCAGGATTTCAGTCCTTCACAGCGTAGTGTGTTACCAATTGTTTTCTTGGTGACAGCTGCCTTGAGATCATTGACAAGATCCTCCCGTGCAGTTCTGGGCTGATTCCTCACCGTTCTCATGATCATTGCAACTCCACGAGGTGAGATCTTGCAAGGAGCCCCAGGCCGAGGGAGATTGACAGTTCTTTTGTGTTTCTTCCATTTGCAAATAATCGCACCAACTGTTGTCACCTTCTCACCAAGCTGCTTGGCGATGGTCTTGTAGCCCATTCTAGCCTTGTGTAGGTCTACAATCTTGTCCCTAACATCCTTGGAGATCTCTTTGGTCTTGGCCATGGTGGAGAGTTTGGAATCTGATTGATTGATTGCTTCTGTGGACAGGTGTCTTTTATACAGGTAACAAGCTGAGATTAGGAGCACTCCCTTTAAGAGTGTGCTCCTAATCTCAGCTCGTTACCTGTATAAAAGACACCTGGGAGCCAGAAATCTTTCTGATTGAGAGGGGGTCAAATACTTATTTCCCTCATCAATTTATAACATTTTTGAAATGCATTCTTCTGCATTTTTTTGTTTTTATTCTGTCTCTCACTGTTCAAATAAACCTACCATTAAAATTATAGACTGATCATTTCTTTGTCAGTGGGCAAACATACAAAATCAGCAGGGGAACAAATACTTTTTTCCCTCACTGTATATATGGTACTGTACTGTGTTAACTATACATGGTACTGTACTGTGTTAACTATACATGGTACTGTACTGTTTACTATATATGGTATTGGACTGTGTTAACTATATATGGTACTGTACTGTTTACTATATATGGTATTGGACTGTGTTTACTATATATGGTACTGTACTGTTTACTATATATGGTACTGTACTGTGTTAACTATACATGGTACTGTACTGTTTACTATATATGGTATTGGACTGTGTTTACTATATATGGTACTGTACTGTTTACTATATATGGTATTGGACTGTGTTAACTATATATGGTACTGGACTGTGTTAACTATACATGGTACTGTACTGTTTACTATATATGGTATTGGACTGTGTTAACTATATATGGTATAGTACTGTGTTAACTATATATGGTATAGTACTGTTTACTATATATGGTACTGTACTGTGTTTACTATATATGGTACTGTACTGTTTACTATATATGGTATTGGACTGTGTTAACTATATATGGTACTGTACTGTGTTAACTATACATGGTACTGTACTGTTTACTATATATGGTACTGTACTGTTAACTATACATGGTACTGTACTGTTTACTATATATGGTATTGGACTGTGTTAACTATATATGGTATAGTACTGTGTTAACTATATATGGTATAGTACTGTTTACTATATATGGTACTGTACTGTGTTTACTATATATGGTACTGTACTGTTTACTATATATGGTATTGGACTGTGTTAACTATATATGGTATAGTACTGTTTACTATATATGGTACTGTACTGTGTTTACTATACAGTGGGGAGAACAAGTATTTGATACACTGCCGATTTTGCAGGTTTTCCTACTTACAAAGCATGTAGAGGTCTGTAATTTTTATCATAGGTACACTTCAACTGTGAAATCCAGAAAATCACATTGTATGATTTTTAAGTAATTAATTTGCATTTTATTGCATGACATAAGTATTTGATACATCAGAAAAGCAGAACTTAATATTTGGTACAGAAACCTTTGTTTGCAATTACAGAGATCATACGTTTCCTGTAGGTCTTGACCAGGTTTGCACACACTGCAGCAGGGATTTTGGCCCACTCCTCCATACAGACCTTCTCCAGATCCTTCAGGTTTCGGGGCTGTCGCTGGGCAATACGGACTTTCAGCTCCCTCCAAATATTTTATATTGGGTTCAGGTCTGGAGACTGGCTAGGCCACTCCAGGACCTTGAGATGCTTCTTACGGAGCCACTCCTTAGTTGCCCTGGCTGTGTGTTTCGGGTCGTTGTCATGCTGGAAGACCCAGCCACGACCCATGTTCAATGCTCTTACTGAGGGAAGGAGGTTGTTGGACAAGATCTCGCGATACATGGCCCCATCCATCCGCCCCTCAATACGGTGCAGTCATCCTGTCCCCTTAGCAGAAAAGCATCCCCAAAGAATGATGTTTCCACCTCCATGCTTCACGGTTGGGATGGTGTTCTTGGGGTTGTACTCATCCTTCTTCTTCCTCCAAACATGGCGAGTGGAGTTTAGACCAAAAAGCTCTATTTTTGTCTCATCAGACCACATGACCTTCTCCCATTCCTCCTCTGGATCATCCAGATGGTCATTGGCAAACTTTAGACGGGCCTGGACATGCGCTGGCTTGAGCAGGGGGACCTTGCCTGCGCTGCAGGATTTTAATCCATGACGGCGTAGTGTGTTACTAATGGTTTTCATTGAGACTGTGGTCCCAGCTCTCTTCAGGTCATTGACCAGGTCCTGTCGTGTAGTTCTGGGCTGATCCCTCACCTTCCTCATGATCATTGATGCCCCACGAGGTGAGATCTTGCATGGAGCCCCAGACCGAGGGTGATTGACCGTCATCTTGAACTTCTTCCATTTTCTAATAATTGCGCCAACAGTTGTTGCCTTCTCACCAAGCTGCTTGCCTATTGTCCTGTAGCACATCCCAGCCTTGTTCAGGTCTACAATTTAATCCCTGATGTCCTTACACAGCTCTCTGGTCTTGGCCATTGTGGAGAGGTTGGAGTCTATTTGATTGAGTGTGTGGACAGGTGTTTTTTTATACAGGTAACGAGTTCAAACAGGTGCAGTTAATACAGGTAATGAGTGGAGAACAGGAGGGCTTCTTAAAGAAAAACTAACAGGTCTGTGAGAGCTGGAATTCTTACTGGTTGGTAGGTGATCAAATACTTATGTCATGCAATAAAATGCAAATTAATTACTTAAAAATCATACAATGTGATTTTCTGGATTTTTGTTTTAGATTCCGTCTCTCACAGTTGAAGTGTACCTATGATCAAAATTACAGACCTCTACATGCTTTGTATGTAGGAAAACCTGCAAAATCGGCAGTGTATCAAATACTTGTTCTCCCCACTGTATGGTACTGTACTGTGTTAACTAGATAAGGTACTGGACTGTGTTAACTATATATGGTACTGGACTGTGTGTTTCAGGTGAGAGACAATGCCACGCTGGTGCTGTCCAGAGTGCTTCACACCCATCGCCAGTTCCACCAGAACCAGGACAGCCATGAAGAAAGTGAGTTATCCCGAAGCACAGATCTAGGATCGGCCTACCTGTCCCCCAATCCTAACCTTAATTTATCAGGGTGGTGAATGCACTACTGACCTGAGATCAGCATCTAGGAAAAACGTCTCAACTTTTGGTCATGTTCATTATGGCCAAACATTTTGCAAGGGGAAACGAAAAAGAATTTAGGGAGTCCCACCCTGTTTGAGTCTGTTATCTTCTATCTGATGCCTACTGAACATGTCCCTGGTGTCTCACCCTGTGTTGTGTGGTCTGGCGTCCCCTGTAGAAAACGCCCTGTTGGAAGATGACAAGGTGTTCCACCTGGTGCGGCCAGCAGACGAGCTGGATGAGGTCAAATCTAAGAGAGGAAGTTTGAAGGCTAAGGCTACGACTAAAGCCATCGCTGAGATCTACCTGACACGACTGCTCTCTGTCAAGGTTAGTCAGTCTGATAACTACACTACATACAGCTGTTATAGCACTCCGTATAGAAGTTATAGCGCTATGTCTAGCAATTATAGCACTAGTAGGAACAGTTACAGCACTACGTATAGCAGTTATAGCACTACTAAGAACAGTTACAGCACTACATATAGCAGTTATAGCACTACTAAGAACAGTTACAGCACTACATATAGAAATTATAGCACTACTAAGAACAGTTACAGCACTACATATAGCAGTTATAGCACTACTAAGAACAGTTACAGCACTACATATAGAAATTATAGCACTACTAAGAACAGTTACAGCACTACATATAGAAATTATAGCACTACTAAGAACAGTTATGGTACTAGTAGGAACAGTTATAGCACCACATATAGCAGTTATAGCACTACTAAGAACAGTTACAGCACTACATATAGCAGTTATAGCACTACGTATAGCAGTTATAGCACTACTAAGAACAGTTACAGCACTACATATAGCAGTTATAGCACTACGTATAGCAGTTATAGCGCTACTAAGAACAGTTATAGCACTACATATAGCAGTTATAGCACTACTAAGAACAGTTATAGCACTACATATAGCAGTTATAGCGCTACGTATAGCAGTTATAGCACTACGTATAGCAGTTATAGCACTACATATAGCAGTTATAGCACTACCGATAGCAGTTATAGCACTACTAAGAACAGTTATAGCACTACATATAGCAGTTATAGCGCTACGTATAGCAGTTATAGCACTACGTATTGCAGTTATAGCACTACATATAGCAGTTATAGCACTACTAAGAACAGTTATAGCACTACATATAGCAGTTATAGCGCTACGTATAGCAGTTATAGCACTACGTATAGCAGTTATAGCACTACATATAGCAGTTATAGCACTACCGATAGCAGTTATAGCACTACGTATTGCAGTTATAGCACTACGTATAGCAGTTATAGCACTACGTATTGCAGTTATAGCATTATGTTTAGCAGTTATAGTACTAGTTATAATAGGCTTATAACACCTTTAGCACAAGTGCAGAATTACTCATTCATTACTCATTTGACCCGGAAAATATAAAATGTAGAATATGTAGCGCTGATTGTGTGGGTGGAGAGGAGATGGACTCATTGTGTGGGTGGACAGGAGATGCACTCATTGTGTGGGTGGACAGGAGATGCACTCATTGTGTGGGTGGACAGGAGATGCACTCATTGTGTGGGTGGACAGGAGATGCACTCATTGTGTGGGTGGACAGGAGATGCACTCATTGTGTGGGTGGACAGGAGATACACTGGAAGTTGTGTGGGTGTAAGTGTGTGTTGTGGTACTTAATGTGAGCTGATGTTTTATGCCTCTGTCAGATACTATCTACTGACTACCTAATATGATATGTGGTTGTTCCACCTAGCTCTCTTAAGATGAATGCAATAACTGGAAGTCTCTCTGGATATGTCCTAGTGTGAGTGTCCTAATATGTGTGTGTGTCCTGTGTGTGTTGCAGGGTACTCTGCAGCAGTTTGTGGATGATTTCTTCCGCAGTGTGTTGTGTTCTGGAGCGGTGGTTCCTCCTGCTGTTAAATACTTCTTTGACTTCCTGGATGAGCAGGCTCTGAAACACGACAACGTTGAGGAGGAGACTGTCCATATCTGGAAGACCAACAGGTACACACACATAGACACAAACACACACACACAGATATGCACACTGTATACACACACGTATAAACACAATAGTTCAGTACCTCCAACCTTCTTCTACACTTGACTGTTCTTACCATGTTGTAGTCCAAGGGTCTGACTCCTTTTTACCATGTTGTAGTCCTAGGGTCTGACTCCTTTTTACCATGTTGTAGTCCTAGGGTCTGACTGCTTCTTACCATGTTGTAGTCCTAGGGTCTGACTCCTTCTTACCATGTTGTAGTCCTAGGGTCTGACTCCTTTTTACCATGTTGTAGTCCTAGGGTCTGACTGCTCCTTACCATGTTGTAGTCCTAGGGTCTGACTGCTTCTTACCATGTTGTAGTCCTAGCGTCTGACTCCTCTTTACAATGTTGTAGTCCTAGGGTCTGACTGCTTCTTACCATGTTGTAGTCCTAGGGTCTGACTGCTTCTTACCATGTTGTAGTCCTAGCGTCTGACTCCTCTTTACAATGTTGTAGTTCTAGGGTCTGACTGTCCTACCTTCCCTGGAAGTTATCAGAGTGAATTATTTAACTCCTGTTGATGGGAACTATTAAATATAGATACTGCTTGTGATGTATATTTGATTGACAGGTGGGAATGAGTGTCAGAGTAAGAGCTGTAGTCAGGATGAGGAGCTGAAAGACTGACTTCATTAGACTCTAGAGACATCTCTCTCACTATCTATCTTCTCCTCTTTCACTCACTCCCTCTCTTTCTTCCCCTGTTTCTCTTCTCTCCATTCTCAGTCCCTTCCTCTTTATCTAACTCTCTCTCTCTCTCTCTCTCTCTCTCTCTCTCTCTCTCTCTTTCTCTCTCTCCCTCCCTCTCTCTCTCTCTCCCTTTCTCTCTCTCCCTCTCTCTTTCTCTCCCTCCCTCTATCTCGCTCTCCCGCTCTCTATCTCTCCCACCCCTCTCCTACATATCAGCAAGAGGAGATATCAGCAAGCCAATTAAATGAGGGCTTCCAGTGAATGTGTTATGTGATGCAGCTAACAAAGCTTGATAATTATACCCCGCTATCCTTGGATAATGTTCCCCAGGCCTTATCTCCAGTAAAGAATAGGTTTTTAGGGGTTAGAGCTGTTGTGAAGCTGAGCTGGCTAGAGGGGAGAGAGGGAGAGAAAGGAAAGAGAGAGCGAGCGAGCATCCAGCGAACAAATATAAATTCTTAAAGAGGCTCTAGCTCGGTGTACGCTGAGGTGACCTGGAGGAGAAGACACACACACACACACACACACACACACACACACGCACACAGACAGACCGCAGACTCATTAGGAATTCACTCGACCAAGGCTAATTCAGAGGTAGATGGAGATCTGATGACCCCTGTAGGCTCCTCCAGTCAGCATTCTAATAACACAGAACTCAAGTCCTTCTCAAAGGAGTAGAATCTCACCACTTGAATAGGATTTCTATATGGGCTGAGGCTGGAGGACTCTGGCAGGTGGTGGGATTATTAGGCTTTATTCAGCCTTACTCACACTTGTTTAGTTGTGGTTTCCTGTGTTGAGTTAAGATGTCTGGGTTTGAGTGACTCAGCTGGTCTGTGAGGGAGAACGAAAAGGGATCTGTTATCTTGTTAAATTAGATGGGAAGGAGTTGGGCTTTAGTTTGGACAGCCTGCAACTGTTTCACCTTGCTCTTATGCTGGGTTAAGCTGTGCTGCTCTGTGCGGTTGTGTGTGTGTGTATATACTAATGTGTGTGTTCTCCTTCCCCAGCCTGCCCTTGCGTTTCTGGGTGAACATCCTGAAGAACCCTCACTTCATCTTTGACGTGCACGTGACGGAGGTGGTGGACGCGTCGCTGTCCGTCATTGCTCAGACCTTCATGGACGCCTGCACCAAGACGGAACACAAACTGAGCCGGGAATCTCCCAGCAACAAGCTGCTCTATGCAAAGGAGATCTCCACCTATAAGAAGATGGTGGACGAGTGAGTTCTCTCATATTCATCCCAGAACATATGATGATGAGGATTGGATTGACTGCCAATCTAATGAGCCGATACTGCAGTACTCTTGACCAATATAGAGAATAGGTTGCAGTCCGAACACACCAGATGTAGTATTATCTCTTCTAGTGCATCATAAACAACACAGGGGATAGGTTGGTAGGACCTGTCAGCCAATCAGACATCTCATCTCGCTCTCCTTCTGTCTCTCCTCAGTTACTACAAGGGAATCAAGCAGATGGTCCCAGTCAGTGACCAGGACATGAACACACACCTGGCTGAGGTGTCCAGGGTACGTACCTGTGTGTTCACGTGTGACCTCACATCTGTTTGTGGTTGTGTGTGGGCAGTCTTCTATTGCATCATCAGAATACACCAATAAGATTCATCCTTCCTTCTTTGTCCTCTCCAGGAACACACAGACAAGCTGAATACCCAGGCGGCCTTGCACCAGCTCTACCAGTATGCCAGCAAATACTATGACGGGGTAAAAACCTTACTACTCACTTCCTTGTTTGGTGGTTTGAAGGCCCTATCCACTTGGTTAAGAACCTTAGGACTCACTTCCTTGTTTGGTGGTTTGAAGGCCCTATCCACTTGGTTAAGAACCTTAGGACTCACTTCCTTGTTTGGTGGTTTGAAGGCCCTATCCACTTGGTTAAGAACCTTAGGACTCACTTCCTTGTTTGGTGGTTTGAAGGCCCTATCCACTTGGTTAAGAACCTTAGGACTCACTTCCTTGTTTGGTGGTTTGAAGGCCCTATCCACTTGGTTAAGAACCTTAGGACTCACTTCCTTGTTTGGTGGTTTGAAGGCCCAATCCACTTGGTTAAGAACCTTAGGACTCACTTCCTTGTTTGGTGGTTTGAAGGCCCTATCCACTTGGTTAAGAACCTTAGGACTCACTTCCTTGTTTGGTGGTTTGAAGGCCCTATCCACTTGGTTAAGAACCTTAGGACTCACTTCCTTGTTTGGTGGTTTGAAGGCCCTATCCACGTGGTTAACTACCTCTGCATTGTCCCTACATCCTGTAGGAAATTAGACAAATGAATGGCACTTGCTGTCGCAGAAAATCTGTTTACTACTGTCTCTTCTGTGTCCTCTCTCGTTTACCCTCCCTCCCTCCCTCCAGATCATCCAGTCTTTAGATGAAGACCCAGCCGCCCAGAGTAAACAGCTGACCCTGCGGCTGCAGCAGATAGCCGCCGCCCTCGAGAACAAGGTCACTGACCTTTAACCTCTGACCCCCAGAGAGGTGGGGCCAGATATAGGGGGAGGAGCTATGGGACCACTGTAGACCAAGATGAGGGGGACCGGAGACTGAGGCAGAACTCGTTAACTTCAGACTATTACAGTACCAACCATGAAGAGTTACACATATCAATCTTCCGCCTAGAGACAGGATGTGGGAAACTATGGCGTTTGGGGAAAATACTTGTGAAGGAGCAGAACTACAGGGCCAAACTTGGACAGGATGATTCCTAATCACTCCATCTCCCTCTCTCTCTCTGACTCTATGGATCCTATAGACTCTGAATGAGCAAGGGCCTACAGTATAGTCCCTGAGTGAGCTAGCAGACTGTAAACCCCGACAGAGGATATACGGTACACCGCCACTGACCAACCATAGCAACTATACCTGTCAGCCTCATGACATACAACCTGGTGTTGATGACTTCCAGCTTGTACAGATAATCAGATGTTTAATGTGCTCCAGAGTTAAGAGTAGTATTGTATGTACATATATTTTTATGGCGCAGGCTTTATGCAAAAGACGCTTTACATACCCAGATGAAATTATTTTTTAAACGGATGGATGGGCACAACTAAGTTTGTTAATTTGTGTTTTTAAAACGTTTCTAGAAGCGAAGAAACAGGGTGTTCCATGATGTCATATATCCTGTGTTTAATCGATTGGTTGCTTACTGTGTAATCTGCGTTGCCATTGGCTAGTTATGACTGGTTAATGATGTTGTTATTCTAAAAATGGCCGAACTTTGTTTTTGCCGTGATTTTTATTTGTCATTGATATATTTTTTCATTCAGTTCTCCTGTGTAGTGCAGTATGTAGGGGAATAGGGTGCAACAGCCTGAACCACTTCATATGAATGACTGTGTCACTATTCAGGGTCAGCTCTCCCCTAAACAGTAGTAAAACACACCAACAAGACCAGTACTAAAAGATGAAGCACATTCATACTGTACCATTGATATCAACGTCTCACTGAAACTAACTGACGGACCAAGTTAGAGCTCTCTCACACACTAGCCTTTGGTTTGACTAAGTGCCAATCGACAGTAGAGCTGAAGTGAACATCTTCTCATTTTTATTCAAGCAACACATCATTTGCCTTAATTTTTCCATCTTGGGTCCAGAAACGGTGCATATGTGGATAGATGAATCAGTGCTTGTTAATCTGAAATGTAACCACTTTAGCTCGATGCTAATAATACAAAATGTTTGCTGTTATGTGCTATGCCATAATTGTTTTTTTGTATAATTTTTTTAACTGTTTATTTCAAAATGGCTCTTATTGTTTGTGTGTGAAACAAGAGACTAGATATTGAAGAGAGAAATGCTAAAATGATCATTACATATGTATATAATTGAATGGTACTTTTATAAATCATTGAACTGTGAACCACCATGACTCGTGGAGGTTGTCAACTCGGTACAGGTACTGCCTTTTTCTATTGAGCAATTCTTCTGAAACCATTTGAATGGATTTCAAACGTCATCCTTAAATAATTTGCCAAATAGTTTTCCCCATTTGCTTTATTTGCTATGCAAACTGCCGAATCATTTTCAATCACTCCTCAAATATATTTGAATACTAAACCCATGTGTTGTCATCCTGAAGCTATACGGAGGTAGATGAATAGAATTTGTCTATGGCGCATGATGTGATGCTACATATTCCCTCAATCTCCCATACAGTGTGCATATCCTCACACATTGACCTGGTGATGTATTTAAGGGTGCGTGCCAAATGGGGCCCCAAAAAAGTGCACTATCAAGGCAATAGTGCCATTTGGGACGCAACCTAAGTGTGTCGGAGTTCATCTGAGCATTGTTAGGTTGTTCCTTACTGCGTTCACCACATAGGGTCAAATGGGGACACTTGTGAAACTCTATCATAAATATTAATTCATCTTTTAAATTGAAATTCGAGCTCTTTCCTCAAGTACAGGATTCGTCTCAGTTCATCTGAGGATGCTGGTTTCTCCATGCTTGCCACCTATATGGGCGAATGAGGACCAATCCTAATATGGGATATGACTAAGCACCTAATGCAGACACCTAACTCTGTCATTAATATTAATACGACTTGAGAGGAAAATGAGACTCTTTCCTCAAGTTGTGATTCGTCTCAACCCCTCTGTTACCATAGCAGGTGGCTAAGGCCTGATTGAGGATGCGTCCCAAATGGCACCCGATTCCCTATAGGGCCCTGGTAAAAAGTAGTGCACTATATAGTGAATAGGGTGCCATTTGGGACTGAACCTCAGTGTTCCTGCCCAGGGGGGTAGATGGCATCAGCAGACTGTCTAGTGTTGGTGTGGCGTGGCTGCCTGTCACATACCCAGTCTCTGCCCACTCTAGACGACCCACACCAGCCAGACAGACGGACACAGCAGGGGAACTCCTTTGATCTCTAATTATAACCAGACTGCACAAATCATCACTGACTTGACTAATTTATGCATTTTTCATTTTCTCTTTGTCACTTTCTCTCTCTTGTTCTCTGGTTCTTTCTCACTACTCTCTCTCTGTCTCTGTCTCTCTGTGGCTCTGTGTCTCTCTGTCTTTCTCTGCTTATTTTTGCCTTTTCTATTTATCCAGGAAGTGCCTTTATGAATAGAGAAGTGATAATAATAATAAAGGTAGTGATGATGGGAGGAGAAAAGAGGGAAAGCCTAATTCTCTTTATTATCAGAGAATTAGGCTTTCCCCCAAATGGTACCCTATGTTCCCTACATTGGTCAATGGTAGGGCACAATGTAGGGAACAGGGTGTGGGCCCTGGTCAAGGGTAGGGCACAATGTAGGGAACAGGGTGCCATTTGGAACACAGCCTAATTGTAAAAACCATGACACTGTCAGCACTGTAATGGGTAAGTGATCTGTTTGCCAGTGAGTGTTGACTGACTGAATACAGCGGACCAGGGTTTTTTCCCCCTACATCCTATCGATGTGTTTTGGACTACAGATGAAAGCTTTGTTGGGCTGCAGACAGGGCTGTAGCAACGACTGATTAATCAATTCCAGTGAGGAAAAACGCAATACTCTCCACTTCTTAGATGGTTCAGAAAGGAAAGGTTGGTGGAGGGCTTTATGACGCCACCCACACCCAACTGAGTGTTTTGTAGTCAGAGAATGTTTATCAAGACTCATTTTATTCAAGAGATCAGCTAGTGTGTGTGTGTGTGTGTGTGTGTGTGTGTGTGTGTGCCTGTCCTTCCATGTGTAGTTCCGAGCAATGTTTGTCGCCATGCAGTTGTGTGTGAACTCTTCTGACTGAGACAGATCTGTGTGATTCCCCCTCTGTCTGTTAAGCCTGTTGGTGTTCCTGACTGTGGCCTGGACTGGGTTGGCATGAAGGGTGGCGAGAAGATGTCCGCCTGCACACGTTAGTGAATCTGCTGCCTGGCTGTGTGGAAGAGAAGTTAATCTGCTGCCTGGCTGGCTGGCTGGCTGGCTGTGTGGAGGAGAAGTTAATCTGCTGCCTGGCTGGCTGGCTGGCTGGCTGTGTGGAAGAGAAGTTAATCTGCTGCCTGGCTGGCTGGCTGTGTGGAAGAGAAGTTAATCTGCTGCCTGGCTGGCTGGCTGGCTGGCTGTGTGGAAGAGAAGTTAATCTGCTGCCTGGCTGGCTAGCTGGCTGTGTGGAGGAGAAGTTAATCTGCTGCCTGCCTAGCAGAGGAGAAGTGGGAAACACATCTGGAGAATGTCAGCCACATACTCCCCCTTCTCAGCCCCGTCCAGGTCTGGTCTGGGGCTCCTCTCCTCTGCAATCTCAGCCATGACTAACTGAACTCTGGCCAACACTGGTCCAACAGCCAGGCCAGGCGTTCCATCCCTCTAAATCTTTTAAACCCCCAACACCACATACAGAACCCTTTGTTTTGTATGCCAGTCTGTTCAGAAGACATTGTAGTGAATGTATGCCAGTCTGTTCTGCAGATGTCCGTCTGTGTATATTTGAGTGTAAACAGTGATATTCTATTGAGAGAACCTCCAAGCAGTTCGCGCAAGAGCTCTGTAAAGACATTCTCATTAGCCCAAAGCACTAACGGCTCTGCTAAAATAAAATAAAAAATGATGAAAGCGTTTGGGTTCTTGTCTCGCTCCTTAACAAGCCTCTCGTAGCAGAGGAGGGCGTATCAAAGTGCAAGCCAAATCACTCACACACACTGCATCAATGCTACTGTACAGTATATATGAGTGCACTATAGCAGGGTTTCCCAAACTCGGTCCTGCCAGAGAGAGGGGTGGACGCTGATCTGATGGGAGATAGCCAGAGAGGGGTGGACACTGATGGGAGATAGCAAGGGAAGAGGATGACTATTGGAGGATGTCATGCGACCTCAACATCTCGTCACAACAGCTCTCCATCTTTCATAATCGCACCCTATTCCCTATGTAGTGCACTACTTTTGTGCACTATATAGGGAATAGGGTGCCATTTGGGACGGAACCACTGTCATTCTCCTGCTAACTGATTTATTTCACTGCCAAACCACACTAGTATACCACTTAGAATGAAGCAATGTATTGGCCATTCATTCTACGTGCAATGCTAGTGTGGATATTGGAACATAGTACTTGTCTCCTAAATGGGAGCCGTATGGGAGTCCTACTATGTGACCCTGAGCCTGAGTAATCACAGTTGGTAGGGTATATCTGAATTTCAAATGCCAACGACTTCCCCTCGTCAGCCCACTGATTACGCAAGAGAGGGAGGGCAGCATCTCTGAAGTAGTTAAGTAATCAGACCAACCCACATGAGAAATGTATTTTCAGTGTCTTCAGATGTGGCTTGGCTGCATCACAGCAGCATTAAGTGTGTGTGGGACACCTGGAGACAGGTGGACAGGACAAGCCATAAGACTGCTAAGTAGCTAATCGAACGGCTACCCACTGCTGCTACTGTCTTATCAATCCTGTTGCCTAGTCGCTTTACCCCTACTATATGTACATACTGTAGCCACCTCAATTACCTGGTACCCCTGCACATGGACTCGGTACTGGTACTTCCTGTATATAGCCATGTTATTACCTGGTACCCCTGCACATGGACTTGGTACTGGTACTTCCTGTATATAGCCATGTTATTACCTGGTACCCCTGCACATGGACTCGGTACTGGTACTTCCTGTATATAGCCATGTCATTATTACTCGTTGTTGTTATTCCTCATGTCGCTATTTCTATTATAACGTTGTTCTATTAAACTGCATTGTTGAAAAAGGTCCCGTAAATAAGTATCTCACTGTTAGTCTACACCTGTTGTTTTATGAAACGTGACAAATAAAATTTGATTTGAATTTCGATGAGGTGTTTACGTCATGTGGTCAAGAGGACATTGAGGTGGTTGTGTGTGGGTCTCTCTCTCCCTCTCTCTCTCAGTAGGGCTGGTGTGGGTGTAACTGTAGTTGCTTGACAAAGCTGCCCTCAGATGGTCGAAAGTAGAATAACCACTCCACCAACAATCACTGCTTCCATGGACAGACAGACTCCAAGTCCATTTTCCATTATCAAGTTGAAGTGTTTTCTTCCCAGGTGTAATGCAAGGCATTATCTCTGGGATATGAGGTAACAACGGGGCCTGGCCTATTTAAATGTGTTTAAAATAGTACAAGGTGTTTGTTAGGTGTTAAGCCTGTGTTAAAAGATCATTCAAATGATTAAAAGACAAAAAAAGTGATTGTCATTGTGTTGAATTGTCTTTGGGAAATAAAGATAGACATGGTTTTAAAAAGGTAGTGGTAATATTTCATTAAGTACAGAAATGTGTAGGTGGTTTAACTTACCCTGTCCTCTGGCTCAATTTACCCTATACAAGCTATGTTTCAAAACTGTAATGTTTACATGGATTCTGATTATTTCCAGGGATACGCAACATCCTGAAATATATATAGATACCTTTGTTAGAAAGAATACTATATTTCCCTTGACGGAGTGATGCTGTATGTATAAAAGGCTCAACTTACCCAGCTCTCCCCTACAATTAGTGCATTCGTCTTAAAGGGGAAACCTGTGGTAGCTAAATACATTCTTGACATGGCTCTGTCTATGAATTTGAGAGTGGTTACATTACTCCAGCCCTATCCCTCAGATCTTTAGCGAAACAGTGGCGGAGAATTCACTTTGATATTGTTTCACCTGCTGATTGCCGCTTTAAGATTGGTAGGTAAGACAACCACATATCAAAGTCGTATTAAATGTGACTGCGGGGGCGGCGTAGGGTTTATTTAAGATATTCTTTGAGGAGGTAGGGTTTCGGAAGATGGGCAGGGACTCCGCTGACGTTAGGGGAACCTTGTTCCACCATTGGGGTGCCAGGACAGAGAAGAGCTTGGACTGGGCTGTGCGGGAGCTGACCCCTGTAGGGGTGGGAGGGCAAAGAAACCAGAGATGGCAGAACGGAGTGCTCGGATTGGGGTGTAGGGTTTGAGCATAGCCTGAAGGTAGGGAGGGGCAGTTTCCCAGGGTCTTAAAGTGGATGCGAGCTTCGACTGGAAGCAGTCCCAACCAGGGGCGTCATGCACCCCAAAAATCTGAATGGGCACAAAGTACGTGAGGATAGCTGGGGGGTGGTCCATAGGAGGGATAGGCCCCCCGTTGTAAATTAGAGAATTTTGCATTTTTCAAACACCTGAAATTCCTGCAATCTAGAGCCATAACCATTATGCTTAATTCTATGTAGAAATAATACATATCTAAGCATACCTCTTGAGAAGTCTGTATCCTCCTGACTGGTGGTTATTCTTTTAAAGAAACTAAACATGCTTCTCTGCATCTCTGCTAAAATCTGGGTAAAAGGTTGAAAGGAATGTGAGTCTTATTCAGTACATTTAGTTGTTGCTTGCTTTTCTAAAGTCTACCAACCTTGCCAGCAGGCATGCCAGCTAAGATGGTTAGACAAGCTAGCTAGTCTAACCTAATTGATAGCCTGAAATGGCTTCTTGGTAGTTATGAGGTTGGGAGATTGGTTCCCTATCTGGGCTAGCTAAAGACAACGTCATAAAATTGCTAAGTGGCTAATATTATTACAGAGGGGGACGGTGCCCCTGTGCACCGTATGGGCATGACGCCTTTGGTCCCAACTCCAACTCAACCCCTAGCCTCTACCCAAGGGATATTCAAATCTTCCCCTATGAGCTCCGGACTACTGCTGGTTTTCTATTCTACCTGATCATTACACCCACCTGGTTTCCCAGGTTTAAATCAGTCCCTGATTAGAGGGGAATAATGGAAAAAAAGCAGTGGAACTGGCTTCGAGGTCCAGATTTGAATTTGAGCTGATTGAAAATTGGGTGCATGTCTCTGTTGCTGTCCATGCTTGGAGTATTCTACACAATTTTACTGCAAAGAATGACTCATTCCTCCAAGTCGTCCAGGAATTAGCCTTATTTGGGAGGGAAACTATAGAGTTCCGGTCGGTTATGTTCTACTGCTAGTCTTGGTCTTTGTAGAAAATGTGGAAAACAACAGTGTTATTGTCTGAAAGTATGGAGTTCCGGTCCGTTAAATATATATGCCATTATAAGAACTGAGGCAAATAGCTCCAAATGGTGCCATCATGGTTGTTCCAGTGGCAGTGGGATGTCATACTGGTCAGATTAAGTACTGAAGCCTAGATGACAGGGTACTGTGAAAACACACACACACACACAGGATGTCTCTGAGTCATAGACATTTACTGGTTAGAATGGATAACATGAACAACAAAACAGCCGTGACTGCATGACTACCATGTGCACCTGAAATAGACTCACTAATGATAGACAACCGGACTGAATGTACAGCACACCTCACGGCTGACCGGAAAGGTTTAAACACTAATCAATGGTATGGACTGAAGAGAAGTTTGGGGAAAGAGAATCTAGCTAGTAGTCAAACATACAAAGCAAGTTATACAGAATCTATAGCACGGTTCAGTAAGATTATATTGATGATGTAGCACGGTTCAGTAAGATTATATTGATGATGTAGCACGGTTCAGTAGGATTATATTGATGATATAGAACGGTTCAGTAAGATTATATTGATTATATAGAACGGTTCAGTAAGATTATATTGATGATATAGAACGGTTCAGTAAGATTATATTGATTATATAGAACGGTTCAGTAAGATTATATTGATGATATAGAACGGTTCAGTAAGATTATATTGATGATATAGAACGGTTCAGTAAGATTATATTGAAGATATAGAACGGTTCAGTAAGATTACAGATGTGGATGTAGTCCCTTGAAGAGAGTTATTCCGTGCAATGGAGCTTTTGGTGTGTTGAGCTTTTTGATTAGGTTGAAATAGATTGATTAAGTTGCTTCAACGGGCTGGTTGTCTCAAGATGGAAGTGGAGAACATGCAAACACACACACACACACACACACACACACACACACACACACACACACACACACAGAGAGACTCAGAGAAATGCCGCTGCACCATCTTCATCTCCCTGGTACAAACACAGCCCTCTCATTGGCTGAGCCCCCACCCTGAAGTGCCCACTCCTTGTTACCTGGGCAACTCCAGTAGGGGGAGGAATATACCCACTCTCTCCTCTTCTCCATCGCCCTCTCTCTCTCTCTCTCTCTCTCTCTCTCTCTCTCTCTCTCTCTCTCTCTCTCTCTCTCTCTCTCTCTCTCTCTCTCTCTCTCTCTCTCTCTCTCTCTCTCTCAAACACACACACAGTGTTACAACAGTGGCCCTCTCTCTTCCTTCCTCTCTCGCTCTCTTCTCCTCCCCTCTCTTTAAGTTTCCTCCCCCAATTCTTGACTTAACATGCTGCTTCAGTCTCACAGGGGAGACACTCAGAGAGCACCACCGAGAGAGACGGCAGCAGCAAGCCAAAGACAACACTGCTTCTGTACCCCTCTCCACCTCTTCTCTCTCCTCTGCTACTGTACCCCTCTCCACCTCTTCTCTCTCCACTACTACTGTACCCCTCTCCACCTCTTCTCTCTCCTCTACTACTGTACCCCTCTCCACCTCTTCTCTCTCCTCTGCTACTGTACCCCTCTCCACCTCTTCTCTCTCCTCTACTACTGTACCCCTCTCCACCTCTTCTCTCTCCTCTACTACTGTACCCCTCTCCACCTCTTCTCTCTCCTCTACTACTGTACCCCTCTCCACCTCTTCTCTCTCCTCTGCTACTGTACCCCTCTCCACCTCTTCTCTCTCCTCTACTACTGTACCCCTCTCCACCTCTTCTCTCTCCTCTACTACTGTACCCCTCTCCACCTCTTCTCTCTCCTCTACTACTGTACCCCTCTCCACCTCTTCTCTCTCCTCTACTACTGTACCCCTCTCCACCTCTTCTCCACGTCTTCTCTCTCTCTCTCTGTGAGATGGGTTGTGGAAATTCCTCAACGACCAGCGCGGCTGGAGGAGGTGAGTGTGCCATCGACCTAGCGCTGCTAAAGTGTGGGTCAATGTGTGTGTACAGTGTGTGTTCTAGTGTGTTTGTGTGTGTTCTAGTGTGTGTGTGTGTGTGTGTGTGTGTGAAGTAAGTGTGTGCATGTGTATTTGTGTAAGTGTGTATACTTTACATGTGAGTTATTTATGTTGATATATTTCTCCTTTGAGGGCATAAGGAATAATATTTAGTTTTTCTGCCAAACTCTCATTCTAGCATCTCATACTGAGCTAACTGTCACTGCAACAATGAAGGAGTGGGCTTTACAATAGAGTTGTGGAACAGGGCTTTTTTATGAATAGAGATTTAGGCTACAGAAGTACCTTCTCTGTACAGTATGTGGGCAATGATTTCTGTGTGTGTGTGTGTGTGTGTGTGTGTGTGTGTGTGTGTGTGTGTGCACGCTCGCTCATTGAAATGCAACCGTGTGTGTGTGTGCACGCTCGCTCATTGAAATGCAACCGTGTGTGTGTGTGCACGCTCGCTCATTGAAATGCAACCGTGTGTGTGTGTGCACGCTCGCTCATTGAAATGCAACCGTGTGTGTGTGTGCACGCTCGCTCATTGAAATGCAACCGTGTGTGTGTGTGCACGCTCGCTCATTGAAATGCAACCGTGTGTGCATGCTTGCCTGGCGAGTGTGTGTGTTGATCTGAAGCTAAACTAGTTGACTCAGACACTGTCAGTTTGAATCAAAGCAGCAGCAGTCTTGATGTCATTGATACATCAACATTCACAGAGAGAGAGATAATATGTGAGTGTTTCAGAAATCAAAGCCAATAGACATTACCCTTGAAATGCTTTCCCCTGACATGACCATTATGAAAAGAGAAACCCTGAGAGGATATTTTTTGATCAAAGGAGATGTTCTGTGTTAGTCAGTTATATTCAATATGTTGGGCTGGTGTGCCTTGGGTTTGATGTTCAATAGAAGGTATTTTCAGCATGTAATTCAACATGTAGTGTTTTGTATGGAAAATGGATACAAGTGAAAATCAACCGGTATTATGTGTACCATAGACAGACTACCATGTCCTACTGATGTACTAGTTAACATCTATTACACTTAACATATTATGAACTGTCACATGAACAACACCATCATACGGCTTGTTTACCTTGACTAACAGTAGACCACTAGTATAGCTGAGGTTGAGGATATGGCTTGTTTACCTTGACTAACAGTAGACCACTAGTATAGCTGAGGTTGAGGATATGGCTTGTTTACCTTGACTAACAGTAGACCACTAGTATAGCTGAGGTTGAGGGTATGGCTTGTTCACCTTGACTAACAGTAGACCACTAGTATAGCTGAGGTTGAGGGTATGGCTTGTTTACCTTGACTAACAGTAGACCACTAGTATAGCTGAGGTTGAGGATATGGCTTGTTTACCTTGACTAACAGTAGACCACTAGTATAGCTGAGGTTGAGGATATGACTTGTTTACCTTGACTAACAGTAGACCACTAGTATAGCTGAGGTTGAGGGTATGGCTTGTTTACCTTGACTAACAGTAGACCACTAGTATAGCTGAGGTTGAGGATATGGCTTGTTTACCTTGACTAACAGTAGACCACTAGTATAGCTGAGGTTGAGGATATGGCTTGTTCACCTTGACTAACAGTAGACCACTAGTATAGCTGAGGTTGAGGGTATGGCTTGTTTACCTTGACTAACAGTAGACCACTAGTATAGCTGAGGTTGAGGATATGGCTTGTTTACCTTGACTAACAGTAGACCACTAGTATAGCTGAGGTTGAGGATATGACTTGTTCACCTTGACTAACAGTAGACCACTAGTATAGCTGAGGTTGAGGATATGGCTTGTTCACCTTGACTAACAGTAGACCACTAGTATAGCTGAGGTTGAGGGTATGGCTTGTTCACCTTGACTAACAGTAGACCACTAGTATAGCTGAGGTTGAGGATATGGCTTGTTCACCTTGACTAACAGTAGACCACTAGTATAGCTGAGGTTGAGGATATGACTGGCAGTAAACTGATGTCTTGATCCAAAGCTTTCCTGCTGCTCAGCTTTTTCCTCCTGTGTGTGTGTGTGTGTGTGTGTGTGTGTGCATGCGTGCGTGCGTGATCTGATTTCATCTCTCTCAGCATTTGTTAACCAATTAAGAGTTAGTCACCAGCTATATCTGTTATGGCTGGGGAGGGTGCTGCTCTGATGACTGTCTGACCAGATATATCTGTTATGGCTGGGGAGAGTGGTGCTCTGATGACTGTCTGACCAGATATATCTGTTATAGCAGCGGAGAGTGGTGCTCTGATGACTGTCTGACCAGATATATCTGTTATGGCTGGGGAGAGTGGTGCTCTGATGACTGTCTGACCAGATATATCTGTTATGGCTGGGGAGAGTGCTGCTCTGATGACTGTCTGACCAGATATATCTGTTATGGCTGGGGAGAGTGGTGCTCTGATGACTGTCTGACCAGATATATCTGTTATGGCTGGGGAGAGTGGTGCTCTGATGACTGTCTGACCAGATATATCTGTTATGGCTGGGGAGAGTGCTGCTCTGATGACTGTCTGACCAGATATATCTGTTATGGCTGGGGAGAGTGGTGCTCTGATGACTGTCTGACCAGCTATATCTGTTATGGCTGGGGAGAGTGGTGCTCTGATGACTGCCTGACCAGATATATACAGTTGAAGTCGGAAGTTTACATATACTTAGGTTGGAGTCATTAAAACACGTTTTTCAACCACTCCACAAATGTATTGTTAACAAACTATAGTTTTGGCAAGTCGGTTAGGACATTTACTTTGTGCATGATACAAGTCATTTTTCCAACAATTGTTTACAGACAGATTATTTCACTTATAATTCACTGTATCACAATTCCAGTGGGTCAGAAGTTTACATACACTAAGTTGACTGTGCCTTTAAACAGCTTGGAAAATTCCAGAAAATGATGTCATGGCTTTAGAAGCTTCTGATAGGCTAATTGACATCATTTGAGTCAATTGGAGGTGTACCTGTGGATGTATTTCAAGGCCCACCTTCAAACTCAGTGCCTCTTTGCTTGACATCATGAGAAAATCAAAATAAATCAGCCAAGACCTCAGAAATTTTTTTTGTAGACCTCCACAAGTCTGGTTCATCCTTGGGAGCAATTTCCAAACACCTGAAGGTACCATGTTCATCTGTACAAACAATAGTATGCAAGTATAAACACCATGGGACCACGCAGCCGTCATACCGCTCAGGAAGGAGACACATTCTGTCTCCTAGAGATGAACGTACTTTGGTGCAAAAAGTGCAAATCAATCCCAGAACAACAGCAAAGGACCTTGTGAAGATGCTGGAGGAAGCAGGTATCTATATCCACAGTAAAACGAGTCCTATATCGACATAACCTGAAAGGCTGCTCAGCAAGGAAGAAGCCACTGCTCCAAAACCGCCATAAAAAAGCCAGACTACGGTTTGAAACTGCACATGGGGACAAAGATCGTACTTTTTGGAGAAATGTCCTCTGGTCTGATGAAACAAAAATAGAACTGTTTGGCCATAATGACCATCGTTATGTTTGGAGGGAAAAGGGGGTTGCTTGGAAGCCGAAGAACACCATCCCAACCGTGAAGCACGGGGGTGGCAGCATCATGCTATGGGGGTGCTTTGCTGCAGGAGGGACTGGTGCACTTCACAAAATAGATGGCATCATGAGGAAGGAAAATTATGTGGATATATTGAAGCAACATCTCAAGACATCAGTCAGGAAGTTAAAGCTTGGTCAAGTTGTGGCAAAATGGCTTAAGGACAACAAAGTCAAGGTATTGGAGTGGCCATCACAAAGCCCTGACCTCAATCCTATAGAAAATGTGTGGACAGAACTGAAAAAGCGTGTGCGAGCAAGGAGGCCTACAAACCTGACTCAGTTACACCAGCTCTGTCAGAAAGAATTGGCCAAAATTCACCCAACTTATTGTGGGAATCTTGTGTAAGGCTACCCGAAACGTTTGACCCAAGTTAAACAATTTAAAGGCAATGCTACCAAATACTAATTGAGTGTATATAAACTTCTGACCCACTGGGAATGTGATGAAAGAAATAAAAGCTTAAATAAAATAATTCTCTCTACTATTATTCTAACATTTCACATTCTTAAAATAAAGTGGTGATCCTAAATTACCTAAGACAGGGAATCTTGACTAGGATTAAATGTCAAGAATTGTGAAAAACTGAGTTTAAATGTATTTGGCTAAGGTGCATATAAACTTCCGATTTCAACTGTATGTTATGGCTGGGGAGAGTGGTGCTCAGATGCCTGCCTGAACAGATATATCTGTTATGGCTGGGGAGAGTGGTGCTCAGATGCCTGCCTGAGTACAGAATAGATAGGTGACTCGGGGACAAGATGTTTTCAACAGCACTCACAATGGGACAATAGCCAAGCTCATGAACACTGAAAGCAGTCAAGGCTTCTCTGTTTCTAAAAAGACATGGCAGTGGATGGGAGAGATTTCAGACCCACACACGCATGCATGCTCAAACACACACACACAGGTTGCGAGGGGAGTCATAGTGTGTTTAAGTCTCTTAAGAGCTTTCCACACTTGGATTGTGTAACATTTGCCCATTATTATTTTCATAATTCTTCAAGCTCTGTCAAATTGGGTGTTGATCATTGCTAGACAACCATTTTCAGGTCACCATAGATTTTCAAGTAGATTTAAGTCAAAACTCTGCCACTCAGGAACATTCACTGTCTTCTTGGTAAGCAACTCCAGTGTAGATTTGGCCTTGTGTTTTAGGTTATTGCTGTACTGCTGAAAGGTGAATTCATCTCGCAGTGTCTGGTGGAAAGCAGACCGAACCAGGTTTTCCTCTAGGATTCTGCTCCTGTTTCTTTTTTATCCTGAAAAACTCCCCAGTCCTTAATGATTACAAGCATACCCATAACATGATGCAGCCACCACTTTGCTTGAAAATATGGAGAGTGGTACTCAGCAATGTGTTATATTGGATTGTCCCTAAACATAACACTTTGTATTCGGGACAAAAAGTGAATTGCTTTGACAATTTTTTTGCAGTATTACTATAGTGCCTTGTTGCAAAAAGGATGCATGTTTGTTTAATGACTTGTTGCAAACAGGATGCATATATACAGTGCATTCGGAAAGTATTCAGACCCCTTCACTTTTTCGACATTCAAAAATGGATTAAATAAATATTTTTCCTCATCAATCTACACACAATACCCCATAATGACAAAGCAAAAACAGGTTTTTAGATATAAAAAATAAAAAAAATTACATAAGTATTCAGACCCTTTGCTATGAGACTCGATATTTAGCTAACGTGCATCCTGTTTCCATTGATAATCTTTGAGATGTTTCTACAACTTGATTGGAGTCCACCTGTGGTAAATTCAATTGATTGGACATGATTTGGAAAGGCACACCTGTCTATATAAGGTTCCACAGTTGACAGTGCATGTCAGAGCAAAAACCAAGCCATGAGGTCAAAGGAATTGTCCGTAGAGCTCTGAGACAGGATTGGGTCGAGGCACAGATCTGGAGAAGGGTTCAAGAACATTTCTGCAGCATTGAAGGTCCCCAGGAACACAGTGGCTCCATCATTCTTAAATGGAAGAAGTTTGGAACCACCAAAACTCTTCCTAGAGCTGGCCGCCCGGCCAAACTGAGCAATCGGGGGAGAATTGCCTTGGTCAGGGAGGTGACCAAGAACCCGATGGTTCTTGTGGAGATGGGAGAACCTTCCAGAAGGACAACCATCTCTGCAGCACTCCACCAATCAGGCCTTTATGGTAGAATGGCCAGACGGAAGCCACTCCTCAGTAAAAGGCACATGACCGCCTGCTTGGAGTTTGCCAAAAGGCACCTAAAGGACTCCCAGAGCATGAGAAACAAGCTTCTCTGGTCTGATGAAACCAAGATTGAACTTTTTGGTCTGAACGCCAAGTGTCACGTCTGGAGGAAACCTGGCACCATCCCTACGGTGAAGCATGGTGGTGGCAGCATCATGCTGTGGGGATGTTTTTCACTGGCAGGGACTGGGAGACTAGTCAGGATCGAGGGAAAGATGAACAGAGCAAAGTACAGAGAGATCCTTGACGAAAACCTGCTCCAGAGCGCTCAGGACCTCAGACTTGGGCGAAGGTTCACCTTTCAACAGGACAATGACCCTAAGTACACAGCCAAGACAACGCAGGAGTGGCTTCGGGACAAGTCTCTGAATGTCCTTGAGTGGCCCAGCCAGAGCCCGGACTTGAACCCGATCAAACATCTCTGGAGAGACTTGAAAAGATTTGTGCAGCGATGCTCCCCATCCAACCTGACAAAGCTTGAGAGGATCTGCAGAGAAGAATGGGAGAAACTCCCTACAATACAGGTGTGCCAAGCTTGTAGCATCATACCCAAGAAGACTTGAGGCTGTAATCGCTGCCAAAGATGCTTCAACAAAGTACTGAGTACATGGTCTGAATACTTATGTAAATGTGATATATCATTTTTTTATTTTTAATACATTTGCAAACATTTCTAAAAACCTGTTTTTGCTTTGTCATTATGGGTTATTGTTTGTAGATTGATGAGGAGAAAAAAACCATTTAATCTATTTTTGAATAAGGCTGTAACATAACAAAATCAAGGGGTCTGAATACTTTCCCGAATGCACTGTATTCTGTACAGGCTTCCTTCTTTTCATTCTGTCAATTAGCTTAGTGTTGTGGAGTAATTGGCCTCATGGTGAAATTATTGAGTTGTTTCCTCCCACTTTGGCAACTGAGTTAGGAAGGACGCCTCTATCTTTGTAGTGAGTGGGTGTATTGATACACCATCCAAAGTGTAATTAATAACTTGCTCGACATGCTCAAAGAGATATTCAATGTCTGCTTAATTTTTTTTTACCCATTTATCAATAGGTGCCCTTCTTTGCGAGGCTTTGGAAAACCTCCCTGGTCTTTGTGGTTGAATCTGTGTTTGAAATTCACTGTTACAGATAATTGTATGTGTGGGGTACAGAGATGAGGTAGTCATTCAAAAATGTTAAACACTATTATTGCACACAGAGTGAGTCCATGCAACTTATTATGTGACGTTAAGCAAATGTTTACTCCTGAACTCATTCAGGCTTGTCATAACAAAGGGGTTGAATACTTATTGACTCAAGACATTTCAGCTTAAAAATTTTAATTAATTTGTAAAAATGTCCCCACTTTGGCATTATGGGGTGTGTGTGTAGGCCAGTGACAAAAACATCTCAATTTAATCCATTTTACATTCAGGCTGTAACACAACACAATTTGGAAAGAGTCAAGGGGTGTGAATACATTCTGAAGCCACTTTAGGTGTAGGTAGGTAGGTAGGTAGGTAGGTAAGTAGGTAGGTAGGTAGGTAGGTAGGTAGATAGAGGTAGGAAAGTAGGGGTGTTGAGAAATCAGAATAATAAAACATTTAAATAAATAAATGATTTTTTGAAGAAAAAATAAATATTCACAAAAGTAGTGCACTGGGACTTTACTAGTATAAGCAGACCGATATACAGTGAGGGAAAAAAGTATTTGATCCCCTGCTGATTTTGTACGTTTGCCCACTGACAAAGAAATGATCAGTCTATAATTTTAATGGTAGGTTTATTTGAACAGTGAGAGACAGAATAACAACAAACAAATCCAGAAAAACGCATGTCAAAAATGTTATAAATTGATTTGCATTTTAATGAGGGAAATAAGTATTTGACCCCTCTGCAAAACATGACTTAGTACTTGGTGGCAAAACCCTTGTTGGCAATCACAGAGGTCAGACGTTTCTTGTAGTTGGCCACCAGGTTTGCACACATCTCAGGAGGGATTTTGTCCCACTCCTCTTTGCAGATCTTCTCCAAGTCATTAAGGTTTTGAGGCTGACGTTTGGCATCTCGAACCTTCAGCTCCCTCCACAGATTTTCTATGGGATTAAGGTCTGGAGACTGGCTAGGCCACTCCAGGACCTTAATGTGCTTCTTCTTGAGCCACTGCTTTGTTGCCTTGGCCGTGTGTTTTGGGTCATTGTCATGCTGGAATACCCATCCACGACCCCTTTTCAATGCCCTGGCTGAGGGAAGGAGGTTCTCACCCAAGATTTGACGGTACATGGCCCCGTCCATCGTCCCTTTGATGCGGTGAAGTTGTCCTGTCCCCTTAGCAGAAAAACACCCCCAAAGCATAATGTTGTGCAGTATATTTACCATCCTTACAAACCACTTATGGTAAATGCACAATACTGTATTGTACATAGGCTGGTCATCTAGGTTTGTACATTTTCCATCACCATGAAGAAAAACAATGCACAATACAGTAATTGAGTACGTTGAGACATCAAGTGGTTTGTGATAATGTGATGATGTGGCTCAGTTGGTAGAACATGGCGCTTGCAATGCTACGGTTGTGGCTTCATTTCCCAGCGGGGACCAGTATGAAAATGTAAGCACTCACTACTGTAAGTTACTCTGGATAAGAGCGTCTACTAAAATGGAAAAGGAATGGACCATTTCAGTTTTCACATAGAAATAAGTTGAATTTGCAAAGTATTTCAAGAAACTGGAAAACATATCAAGCAAGTATTTTTACATTCCACAAGTATTATCAGATGAACTGTTTTGTATACCCACCCCCCCCCACCCCACCCCCCCCCCACCCCACCCCCCCCCCCCACCCCACCCCACCCCACCCGTTGGTCAGTCATCTTAAATGTATATATTTTTGATCCCACAGGTCCCGCTGAAGCCTCCAAAGAAGAAGTGTGAGTATTGTTGTCTCTCTCTAGCCCCAAGCCCAGGTAGATCAGCTTTAATACTGCAGATAGATTGAAGCTTCCATCAATGTAATTGTCTGCATAATTTCTAATCTCCCATATATTTTTTGTAAATATATATATATATAATTATATACATACAGTGGGGAGAACAAGTATTTGATACACTGCCGATTTTGCAGGTTTTCCTACTTACAAAGCATGTAGAGGTCTGTAATTTTTATTATAGGTACACTTCAACTGTGAGAGACGGAATCTAAAACAAAAATCCAGAAAATCACATTGTATGATTTTTAAGTAATTCATTTGCATTTTATTGCATGACATAAGTATTTGATACATCAGAAAAGAAGAACTTAATATTTGGTACTGAAACCTTTGTTTGCAATTACAGAGATCATACGTTTCCTGTAGGTCTTGACCAGGTTTGCACACATTGCAGCAGGGATTTTGGCCCACTCCTCCATACAGATCTTCTCCAGATCCTTCAGGTTTTGTGGCTGTCGCTGGGCAATACGGACTTTCAGCTCCCTCCAAAGATTTTCTTTTGGGTTCAGGTCTGGAGACAGGCTAGGCCACTCCAGGACCTTGAGAAGCTTCTTACGGAGCCACTCCTTAGTTGCCCTGGCTGTTTCGGGTCGTTGTCATGCTGGAAGACCCAGCCACGACCCATCTTCAATGCTCTTACTGAGGGAAGGAGGTTGTTGGCCAAGATCTCATGATACATGGCCCCATCCATCCTCCCCTCAATACGGTGCAGTCGTCCTGTCCCCTTTGCAGAAAACATCCCCAAAGAATTATGTTTCCACCTCCATGCTTCACGGTTGGGATGGTGTTCTTGGGGTTGTATTCATCCTTCTTCCTCCTCCAAACACGGCGAGTGGAGTTTAGACCAAAAAGCTCTATTTTTGTCTCATTAGACCTTCTCCCATTCTTCCTCTGGATCATCCAGATGGTCATTGGCAAACTTCAGACGGGCCTGGACATGCACTGGCTTGAGCAGGGGGACCTTGCGTGCGCTGCAGGATTTTAATCCATGAAGGCGTAGTGTGTTACTAATGGTTTTCTTTGAGACTGTGGTCCCAGCTCTCTTCAGGTCATTGACCAGGTCCTGCCGTGTAGTTCTGGGCTGATTCCTCACCTTCCTCATGATCATTGATGCCCCACGAGGTGAGATCTTGCATGGAGCCCCAGACCGAGGGTGATTGACCGTCATCTTGAACTTCTTCCATTTTCTAATAATTGTGCCAACAGTTGTTGCCTTCTCACCAAGCTGCTTGCCTATTGTCCTGTAGCCCATCCCAGCCTTGTGCAGGTCTACAATTTTATCCCTGATGTCCTTACACAGCTCTCTGGTCTTGGCCATTGTGGAGAGGTTGGAGTCTGTTTGAGTGTGTGGACAGGTGTCTTTTATACAGGTAACGAGTTCAAACAGGTGCAGTTAATACAGGTAATGAGTGGAGAACAGGAGTGCTTCTTAAAGAAAAACTAACAGGTCTGTGAGAGCCGGAATTCTTACTGGTTGGCAGGTGATCAAATACTTATGTCATGCAATAAAATGCAAATTAATTACTTAAAAATCATACAATGTGATTTTCAGGATTTTGTTTTAGATTCCGTCTCTCACAGTTGAAGTGTACCTATGATAAAAAATTACAGACCTCTACATGCTTTGTAAGTAGGAAAACCTGCAAAATCGGCAGTGTATCAAATACTTGTTCTCCCCACTGTGTGTATATATATATATATATATATATATATATATATATATATATATATATATATATATATATATATATATATATATATATATATATATATATATATATATATATATATATATATATACACACACACACACTAACAGTCAAACGTTTGGACACACCTACTCATTCAAGGGTTTTTCTTTATTTTTACAGTTTTTATACATTGTAGAATAATAGTGAAGACATCAAAACTATGAAATAACACATGGTATTAACCAAAAAAGTGTTAAACAAATCAAAATATATTTGAGATTTGAGATTCTTCAAATAGGCACCCTTTGCCTTGATGACAGCTTTGCACACTCTTGGCATTCTCTCAACCAGCTTCATGAGGTAGTCACTTGGAATGCAGTTAATTTGTGGAATTTCTTTCCTCCTTAATGCGTTTGAGTCAATCAGTTGTGTTGTGACAAGGTAGGGGGGTATACAGAAGATAGCCCTATTTGGTAAAAGACCAAGTCCATATTATGGCAAGCTCAAATAATGAATTAATAATTTATTAATAATTAACAGCTCAAATAAGCGAAGAGAAACAACAGTCCATCATTACTTTAAGACATGAAGGTCAGTCAATCCGGAAAATGTCAAGAACTTTGAAAGTTTCTTCAAGTGCAGTTGCAAAAACCATCAAGCGCTATGATGAAACTGGCTCTCATGAGGACTGCCACAGGAAAGGAAGACCCAGAGTTACCTCTGCTGCAGAGGATAAGTTCATTAGAGTTACCAGCCTCAGAAATTGCAGCCCAAGTAAATGTTTCACAGAGTTCAAGTAACAGACACATCTCAACATCAACTGTTCAGAGGAGACTGTGTGAATCAGGCCTTCATGGTTGAACTGCTGCAAAGAACCCCCTACTAAAGGACACCAATAATAAGAAGAGACCTGCTTGGAACAAGAAACACGAGCAATGGACATCAGACCGGTGGAAATGTGTCCTTTGGTCTGGAGTCCAAATTTGAGATTTTTGGTTCCAACCACCGTGTCTTTGTTAGACGCGGTGTGGGTGAACGGATGATCTCTAAATGTGTAGTTCCCACCGTAAAGCATGGAGGAGGTGGTGTTATGGTGTGGGGGTGCTTTGCTGGTGACACTGTCAGTGATTTATTTAGAGTTCAAGGCACACTTAACCAGCATGGCTACCACAGCATTCTGCAGCGATATGCCATCCCATCTGGTTTGGGCTTAGTGGGACTATCATTTGATTTTCAACAGGACAATGACCCAACACATGGTTACTACATGATTCCATATGTGTTATTTCATAGTTTTGATGTCTTCACTATTATTCTACAATGTAGAAAATAGTAAAAATAAAGAAAAACCCTTGAATGAGTAGGTGTGTCCAAACTTTTGACTGGTACTGCATATAAATATATCTTGAAAAATATATTTTCCTTTATTATTGCACACTTTACTTGGTGAGTCGGCATTGGGCTCCTGTGTTGTTGTTGTTGCCGTACCTGGAGAATGTGTTGTTGTCAGTATGACAGCTGTGGGTGGAGAATGTGTTGTTGTCAGTATGACAGCCATAGGTGGAGAATGTGTTGTTGTCAGTATGACAGCCGTAGGTGGAGAATGTGTTGTTGTTGTTGTCAGTATGACAACTGTAGGTGAAGAATATGCTGTTGTTGTCAGCTAATAGGTCATGTTCTTTCATTAAAGATGAAGAACTTTCCACGTCACTGCTCTGTTTATCCCAGCCAGGCACCACAATCATCCCCATCAGGTCTCACTCACACTCAGTCCTCACCTTGCCCACAGGGACCTGCCTTTCAACTCTATAAAGGGAAGAACACAATTTCTCAGAATGAATTAGTCAAATACTGTGGACTACTTCCTGATAAACATATTGGCAGGCAGGCAGAGTTCTCAACAAGCTCCCTGATAAACATTTTGAAAGGCAGGCCGAGTTCTCAACAAGCTTCCTGATAAACATTTTGACAGGCAGGCAGAGTTCTCAACAAGCTTCCTGATAAACATTTTGACAGGCAGGCAGAGTTCTCAACAAGCTTCCTGATAAACATTTTGACAGGCAGGCCGAGTTCTCAACAAGCTTCCTGATAAACATTTTGACAGGCAGGCCGAGTTCTCAACAAGCTTCCTGATAAACATTTTGACAGGCAGGCCGAGTTCTGAACAAGCTTCCTGATAAACATTTTGACAGGCAGGCCGAGTTCTCAACAAGCTTCCTGATAAACATTTTGACAGGCAGGCAGAGTTCTCAACAAGCTTCCTGATAAACATTTTGACAGGCAGGCAGAGTTCTCAACAAGCTTCCTGATAAACATTTTGACAGGCAGGCAGAGTTCTCAACAAGCTTCCTGATAAACATTTTGACTGGCAGGCAGAGTTCTCAACAAGCTTCCTGATAAACGTTTTGACAGGCAGGCCGAGTTCTCAACAAGCTTCCTGATAAACATTTTGACTGGCAGGCAGAGTTCTCAACAAGCCTAGCTGGTGCCGTGTGGAGTATCACTTGCAATGTCATGGTTGTGGGTTCGATTCCCAAGGGGGTCCAGTACGAAATAAAAAAAGTATGAAAATGTATGACCTCACTACTGTAAGTCGCTCTTAAATGACTGAAAATAACCATAGCCAGGTCATCAATGAGACAGCAACAGAGCTTCAAAATAAACACGTTTCTGGTGGAGAAAAGACCACTAGATGGTGAAGACCCATGCATACATACACGCACGCACACACACATTTTAAAACAAACACTTAGATATTGGACCTGAGTTGATTACTATTTCCTAGCCATGCCATGCATTGACCTTTGTTTGATGTGACCGTGTGTTTGAACTAGACAGTCAGAGCTCCCGGGGCTGATGGACATATGTCTGACTGAGTTATTACTGACTGAGTTATTACTGACTGAGTTATTACTGACTGAGTTATTACTGACTGAGTTATTACTGACTGAGTTATTACTGACTGAGTTATTACTGACTGAGTTATTACTGACTTGACTGAGTTATGACTGACTGAGTTATTACTGACTGATGTTGTCATTTACAGCACAGAGGAGTCTGGACAAGAAGAAGATAAAAGGATGTGAGTAATGTGTGTGTGCGTGTGTGCGTGTGTGTGTGTGTGTGTGTGTGTGCGCGTGTGCGTGCGTGTGTGCGTGTGTTTGCTCGAAGGTCACTGTGATCAAGACCTTTCTATCTATGCCTTTCTCACTGTGCGGGTGTGTGTGTCCTCTTCTCCCAGGAACTATGGTGGTGTGTATGTGGGACTGCCTGCAGACCTGAGCACTATGCCTCCTATCCAGATCGGAACACACAAAGGTAACAGTCTTGCACAGATAGACTGAGTATTCTTTTCTTACACAAGATGTGATGGGTTTGGATATGAGTTCGAGGGGATGTCCACGTCCCAATGTGTTTCTCATCCTCTGTTAGAGACACAAAGACTCAATTAGAGGTCAGGAGGAAGCATGAGAGAGTTCTGGTTAAAACCCTTCTCACTGAGGAGGATCATTCTGCGAGAGAGGGCTGTGGATCTGGTGCTGTGGAAGTGATCTAGTGGTGTGGGAGTGATCTGGTGGTGTGATCTGGTGGTGTGGGAGTGATCTGGTGGTGTGGGAGTGATCTGATGGTGTGGAAGTGATCTGGTGGTGTGGGAGTGATCTGGTGGTGTGATCTGGTGGTGTGGGAGTGATATGATGGTATGGGAGTGATCTGATGGTGTGGGATATTGATGCTACAGCTCCAGGTTATACACAGTAATGATGGTGTGTGTGTGTGTGTGTAAGAGTGAGTGCACGTTTGTGTGCGTGCACGTGTGGTTGTGTGTGTGTGCACGTGCGGTCGTGTGCGTGTGTCCCATGGGTGTTATAATGAGGAGACTGGGAGCCTAGGGCAGGTAATTGGTAATGCCACTCTCCACAGGGACTGGCTGAAGTGATGAGCACCTCAAGGAGGCTAGGGCTTACAGCCTTAATGAAGCAGCAGGTGTGTGTGTGGGTGGGTTGGTGGGTGTGTCAACTTCAAGTCAAGTCCTAGTAATTTTCCCTTTTCTCCCCACAGATGAGTGAAGCATCATTGAAACACCTTTCACTAAAGGTACAATGTCAATAGCCCCGATCTCAATATCAAATGTCAATATCCTATGTTAAACTCTCTGCCTCAATCTCAGAATTTCATATTTTGGGACTCCCACTCTAGAGAGAGAGAAAGAGACAGAGAGAACCCTCAGGATAATGATGATGTCAGCAAGAATGAAGGAATGAATTGTTCCCCTCTTTGATCTCTGATTGGCTCCATGGGACCCAGTAGAACCCCTGGGGGACCAATCATCTCCCTCTCTCCCTCCATAGGAACTGAGCTGGGATCAGTTTCCAAGGTGAATGATCAGACAATGGATGTGACTGTTCTGGAATCAGCGTCATGTTTAATAGGCACGAAATGGAAGAAAACAATCCAAAACCAAGTGAACTACTTTCATTTGCGTTGCACAACATTTTAAAACAGGCACACTAATGAACACGACCCAGGTCAAAGGGCATCAAGGATGTTTGAGTCTGCATTTACTACTCAGGACCAAGAGACAAGACAACCTTCTGCTCAGAACTAAATGTCATACTGGATCAGATAGGCCTATTCAGATCTCAGCAATACCAGGAAACAAGACAAGACCTCTTTCAGACCTCCTATTCAAATAGTTATTGACCTTCTCTCTCAGACTCCTAGTCTCTCTATAGGAGCTGGATCAGGAGGCGAGGACCGAACAGAGACAAGTGAAGTTTCAGTTTGAAAAATGTTCCCCATTGTTATTGTATCATTGATTGAATGGAGAATTTATCTTTCTTCATTCAATATGTAGGCATATGTATTTGGAGCATCCATGTTTTATTTTCTTGAATGCATTCCAACATGTTAACTTTTTTCAAAAGCTAGTTTCCACAGTCTTAAATACATCTCAAATAAATGAATTGTGTGTGAGTGTGCGTGTCTTCAGAAACATATGATTTCTGTCCGTGTGCGTTCATGTGTGTGTGCGTCTGTGTCTGTGGGTTCAATAGTTGCCTGTGTTTTGTTCTGTGTGTAATTGAAAGGCCTATTTCTCACCATTCATCTCCTCAGTATGACCAGCCTACACTTCATGTACAGTCTTCTTGCTATGTGCTGCTGAGATTTTTCAAATGACTATAGACTACTTTTAGATCGACTCCTTAGAGACTGTAACTATCGACTCCTTGGCGACCGTAACTAGGCTAGCTCTCCGCTGACACACTGATTCACCACGTTACACACTCTGACACACTTCTGTTCTGTTCTGATGTCGTTCTGTGGGCCACTAATTGCAGTCCAACCACTTTAAATTCACAGAGAGAACTCTGAGAGAGCTTTTTGAGGCATCAAACTAAAAGGCATCAAGCTGACATTTCAGAGACACAACTCTGACTGTGTGTTAAATGAAACTACATGCACAGACTGTTGTTTCCCCTTATTCTTGAGTGTAGATACCTATGTAACATTAGCAACCTACTGTAGGTTGACAGTATGGAAAAATACATGATGAATATGTTATTGCGAAAGATTATGAAATTATGATTCTGTGTACATGTGCGAATGTGTGACACAACAGATGTCAATCACCTACAGTACAAACATCATCCATAATCTCTTACTGTGCTTGTTCTCAATCAGATCCTTGTGGTTCATCACATCAATAAGCTAGCTAAAACTCAATGGTCTGGTTATCAGTCAATCATCTTAATCAGTTAATCAGCTTTCAGTTTACAGTAACATGGTTCAGGCCTTATTGAATTGACCTGCCCTGTGGACTGGTTGGACTGTGGTTGCATCCCAAAATGGCACACCTTTCCCAAATTGTGCTTTTGACCAGGGGCGGTAAAAAGTATTGAATTATGTAGGGAATATGGGTGCCATTTTGGACGGAACCTGTGTCTTGTGTACAGTTATAGAGGGCTGACCAGGAAGTAGGAAGTAGTTGGTGTTTTCAAAGGAGATGCCTGGTTTCTCATGACTTAATTTCCTTTGTGTTGTGTGTCAGTCACCTCTCAGTAACACTGGCTAATGCAGGAACACTGGATAATCAAGAACTCTGTTGTCACCCTATAACACACAGAATACACAGTCTCTATGGTACCATCTCATCTGTGCGTGTTTGTGTGTGCGTGTGTGCATGTGTGTCTGTGAGTGTCTGTGTGTGTGTGCGTGCGTGAGCGTCCATCATAAACCTATTTTTCTTTACAGTCTGGGCTCCATTAACGCTCGTTGTCCAGATGATGTTGTAATATGATGTCAAATAAACCAATGAGATGGGCTGATGCACATGCAATAGTTTCCCTCACTGTATATCTTGACTGTGTTGTTTGTTTTGATTGTAGCCTGGTAGGACCATCCTGATCTCATGACTTTACATTCTGTTTCGCTACACGGATTAGCAAAACCTAACGTAAACTCATGAGATCAGGATGGTCCTACCAGGCTACCTCCCTAGTTCCAGAGAATAAAGAGATCTTTCATTTGTGGTGATTAAACACATGGAGAGGAACAACAACAACACACACACACACTAACACACTCACTCACCCATCAACACACACACACACCCCACCGCTTTGTCACAGTAAATAGTGTTTAGACCAGTATCTCTGGTCTCAGCAGTGTAGCTAATTGCTGTTCTCTCAGGTAATGGGTGATAACGCAATGACTACGTCTCATATGGAACCCTATTCCCTACGTAGTGCACTACTTTTGACCAGGGCCAACATAGGGCTTTGGCCAGAAGTAGTGTACTATGTAGGTAATAGCATGCCATTTCACACACGGCCAATGACTCACAACACTAAATCCCACTCACTCGGTCACGTCTACCTGCTAGTTACAAACACCAATGCAAAGCAAACCTCATCCGCTGAATCATCAGTGTTTAATGATAATCACAGGAATGGGTTCTGTTGCCTTTTGAACATCATAGGAACAGCGTGAACAACACAACTAGAACGTCACATCACAGAGGGGATAAAGTTGCCCCTGGAAAACTGATCTAATGTACAGATAAGAAACTGTGGTGGGCAAACTGATCCTAGATCTCTGCCTATGGGCATATTCTACCAGGAGCCACTTGGGGTTTGGCAGAGGCTGCAGGGGTAGATGGGATGTTGAAGGATCTCTCAGGGGGATTGATAGTGGACCCCTGACTGGTGATGTGGCATTAACTGCAGGCCAAACATTGCCAATCAACAACACTGTAACCATAATAAGCTGCTTTCTGTGACACATGAAATGGTACACTTCCATAGATAGATTAGATTAGATAAATAGATAGACAGACTGACTGACTGACTGACTGACTGACTGACTGACTGACTGACTGACTGACTGACTGACTGACTGACTGACTGACTGACTGACTGACTGACTGACTGACTGACTGACTGACTGACTGACTGACTGACTAATACTGGCATTTCATTTTCACTTAACAGGATGGGCCGTTTTATAGCTTCTCTCAACCCATGATTAGATTTTAAAAACAACTAAATGATGGGGTAATAGGAAATGTAACTATGTATAATATTTCATGTTGAAAGAAGAGCAGTTTTTGATGATAGTTGTACCCGTGGATGTAACGTATAGTCTACAACAGAAGTGTTGCCATTCCACTGTCTGCCACAAGATGTCAATGTTATTCCAGAGGAGAAATCACATTACAGTTCTATGCTGTGTAAAGCAGAGGAGGCTGGTGGGAGGAGCTATAGGAGGACGGGCTCATTGTAATGGCTGGAATAGAATAATGGAACGGAGTCAAATATGTGGTTTCTATATGTTTGATGTGTTTGATACTGTTCCATTTATTCCATTCCAGCCGTTACAATGAGCCTGTCCTCCAAAGCTCCTCCCACCAGCCTCCTCTGGTGCAAAGTATGTGAACATTAACCTACCTCATCTCACAGTCACAACCAACCTACATATGAGCACCGTCCGGGGAGGCGGTTAGTCAAGGGTATGATTGATGTATTTTTTGTGTAATACCAGATGTCTAAGTTAAATTTAGTTTCCAGGACCCCTGGATCCTTCAGGGACAGAGAGTATGAAGACATGGACGTGGATGACCAACAGCAGGCTAGTGGTCGGCCTGTTAACCCAGTTTATCAAAATAAAAGCCACAGTTTTGAGGTCATTCAGAGTTGGTCTCCTCTCTTCCATTACTTCATTAGCGGCTGTGCTCCAGTCAGACACTAAAGTCTCCCATTGACACCAATGATTGCCTTGTGTTAATATAGGTTATAGCTAGTTATACTACACAAGATGTCTCCCAAATACTGTTTTTGTTGTGGCTTTTGTTTAGGGTATTTAGAGTGCTCTATTACAGTGTATTGTACCCCAGGGTAGATATGGCCAGTGCGTTGTACCCCAGGGTAGAGATGACCAGTATATTGTATCCCAGGGTAGATATGGCCAGTGTATTGTACCCCAGGGTAGAGGTGTCCAGTGTATTGTACCCCAGAGTAGAGATGTCCAGTGTATTGTACCCCAGAGTAGAGATGGCCAGTGTATTGTACCCCAGGGTAGAGGTGGCCAGTGTATTGTACCCCAGGGTAGAGGTGGCCAGTGTATTGTACCCCAGGGTAGAGGTGGCCAGTGTATTGTACCCCAGGGTAGAGGTGTCCAGTGTATTGTACCCCAGGGTAGAGGTGTCCAGTGTATTGTGCCCCAGGGTAGAGGTGGCCAGTGTATTGTACCCCAGGGTAGAGATGGCCAGTGTATTGTACCCCAGGGTAGAGGTGTCCAGTGTATTGTACCCCAGAGTAGAGATGGCCAGTGTATTGTACCCCAGGGTAGAGGTGGCCAGTGTATTGTACCCCAGGGTAGAGGTGGCCAGTGTATTGTACCCCAGGGTAGAGGTGGCCAGTGTATTGTACCCCAGGGTAGAGGTGGCCAGTGTATTGTACCCCAGGGTAGAGGTGGCCAGTGTATTGTACCCCAGGGTAGAGATGGCCAGTGTATTGTACCCCAGGGTAGAGATGGCCAGTGTATTGTACCCCAGGGTAGAGATGGCCAGTGTATTGTACCCCATGGTAGAGGTGGCCAGTGTATTGTACCCCAGGGTAGAGATGGCCAGTGTATTGTACCCCAGGGTAGAGATGGCCAGTGTATTGTACCCCAGAGTAGAGATGGCCAGTGTATTGTACCCCAGGGTAGAGATGGCCAGTGTATTGTACCCCAGGGTAGAGATGGCCAGTGTATTGTACCCCAGGGTAGAGATGGCCAGTGTATTGTACCCCAGGGTAGAGGTGGCCAGTGTATTGTACCCCAGGGTAGAGATGGCCAGTGTATTGTACCCCAGGGTAGAGATGGCCAGTGTATTGTACCCCAGAGTAGAGATGGCCAGTGTATTGTACCCCAGGGTAGAGATGGCCAGTGTATTGTACCCCAGGGTAGATATAGCCAGTATATTGTACCCCAGGGTAGAGGTGGCCAGTGTATTGTGCCCCAGGGTAGAGGTTGCCAGTGTATTGTACCCCAGGGTAGAGGTGGCCAGTGTATTGTACCCCAGGGTAGAGGTGTCCAGTGTATTGTACCCCAGGGTAGAGGTGGCCAGTGTATTGTACCCCAGGGTAGAGGTGGCCAGTGTATTGTACCCCAGGGTAGAGGTGGCCAGTGTATTGTACCCCAGGGTAGAGGTGGCCAGTGTATTGTACCCCAGGGTAGAGCTGTCCAGTGTATTGTACCCCAGGGTAGAGGTGTCCAGTGTATTGTACCCCAGGGTAGAGGTGTCCAGTGTATTGTACCCCAGGGTAGAGGTGTCCAGTGTATTGTACCCCAGGGTAGAGGTGGCCAGTGTATTGTACCCCAGGGTAGAGGTGGCCAGTGTATTGTACCCCAGGGTAGAGGTGGCCAGTGTATTGTACCCCAGGGTAGAGGTGGCCAGTGTATTGTACCCCAGGGTAGAGGTGGTCAGTGTATTGTACCCCAGGGTAGAGGTGGCCAGTGTATTGTACCCCAGGGTAGAGGTGGCCAGTGTATTGTACCCCAGGGTAGAGGTGGCCAGTGTATTGTACCCCAGGGTAGAGATGGCCAGTGTATTGTACCCCAGGGTAGAGATGGCCAGTGTATTGTACCCCAGAGTAGAGATGGCCAGTGTATTGTACCCCAGGGTAGAGGTGGCCAGTGTATTGTACCCCAGGGTAGAGGTGGCCAGTGTATTGTACCCCAGGGTAGAGATGGCCAGTGTATTGTACCCCAGGGTAGAGGTGGCCAGGATGCACATCCACTGGTAACTCCCAGGTGTGTTTGGTTTAGCGAAGAGCAGAGTAAATGTTTCATTGTTTTAATGGAACCGGGAGGCATGCTGTTTCTTCTGGATGCATCTCAGTAAACACACCAGTGATCTCACCTCCTTAAAGGTGAGCCATGGATGTTTGCTTATCCTCTAACAGCATCAACTTTATCGACTTTATAATTTAGTATTTAAGGGAATTTAAGCAGGAATATTTTCTTGTCCTCTCTTCATTGGCAGTTGTTTGGCTGTACTTTTGCCTCCAACCCATCACCCCTCTTTCCCATCCCATGATTTCTATTGACAATATCTTATCCTTTTTGTGCAGCAGAAGCTATTCAAAGCCCTTGTTAAATGATTTCCCTTCATGTATATAAAAAAAAAGGAGTTGTTGCTGAGCACATTGATCGTTGATTGTGGTTTATATCAGGAAACAGACAATTATAGACCATTAGACTTACCATTAGATTGTAGCAGGCACACAACAGCACATCTCTCTCTCTCCTATCACACACACACACACTGCTGAAAAGGAGTGACTCCGTCAACAGGCTATAATAAGCCCATCCCTCTCCAGATCTCCAGAATGTGATACCAGTGAAAGAGCAGAATGTGATACCAGTAAACACACAGCAATCAGTGCTGCTCCATTTGCCACCCTTCCTCTGGATAATCAAGATCACTAAATCCTCTAGTTTATGAGAGCGTGGAGAGTTATATATAAAGTCCTTACTGCTGTTACTTTACCACACACAGCTCCATATCTCCTTAGGCCCTGTATGTGAATGTGTGGTTGATGACTGACCTCTCCTTACTATAGAGACAAAGGTCAGAGGTTAGAGGTCAAGCACTTGCCCTCTAGTGACAGCCAGTCAAACTCAGGTTCACTGCCCTCCCAGTATATACAAGACTGATCTCTTTCAGTCTTACACAGTCTCCAGTTGGACCAAGGTTCAGATTTAGGCTGAATATGGGCCAGTTTCAGGAGGTTGATTCAGCCATCTTAGCTTCATGTGTTGGCTTGGCCGGATGCTTGAGGCTTGCGTGACTGTGGTGTGGTGTGGTGGAGAGATGGATGAGTGTACTGGTCTGTAGTGTAGCGTGTGGTGGTACTCTGCTCTGCTGACAGAAATACGACTGCCTCATCTGATCCAGGATCAGTTCAGATATATTACTAATCTATATCACACATCTGCAGCCGGTATGGGAACAATGTCAAGGGAGAGAGAGAGAGAGAGAGAGAGAGAGAGGGTGAGAAATAAGCACATTCCCATTTTTTTTTCAGTCACTAACTACATTTGACAAGCGGCCAGACCAGGCTGTCCCAATAACATCTCTATAGGTTGTATGAAACCGTCACCAGAGAAATGGCATGTCAACACACACACACCTATGAAAGTCAGATCTTGTTTTATCTGTGCTCCCCTTAGTCCTACACTGACATAAAGGGTGCTGTGACTGTGATGTGTAATTACCCTCTTGGCCCCTACAGCCTATATGACTGGGCTTCTGACTGACAGGCAGTGGAGTCATGCCCATAGGGGGTACAAGGGCACGTGCCCCCTCAGATTTCTCCTGTTAAATTAATAACTAAACTTCATTTTTAAGCCCATGTTTTATCATAATTATTTATAAAATATCTGTCAGCGGTATTTTGCAGAGGGGGCACACTGACTGGGCCAGGCAAAGAGAAAAGAAACAGAGAAATATGGTTTCATAGCTGATCTTGTTTTTAAAAATATATACATATAACACATTTTTTAAAGAGCATGGACAGCGCGTGCAGCATGGAACAAAGATACGCTAGGCAGGACGCTGATACTCCTGGTCAGTGGAGGAGGAGAGAGAGAGTGTTGAGTGACACACAGCGTTTGATTTGATTTTAGCTGCCGGTGATGGGCAGGACTCGCAGGAGGATTGTTTGTAAATTAATTTGATCAAGCTATGTAGCCTACTGATTACTTCTTGATGAATAAATAAAACAAAAATGTTTTGTTGTTTCTCTGTATTACTGGCCACCTAGCAATTTTATGAAGTTAGCTTTAGCTAGCCAGCTAGCGGTTCACAATCTCCTAACCTCATAATTAGCTACCAAGCCATTTCAGGCTATAAATCAAGTTAGAGTAGCTTGTCTAAGTATCTTAGCTGGCACGCCTGCTGGCAAGGTTGCTAGACTTTAGAAAAGCAAGCAATTACTGTACTGAATAAGACTCACATTCCTTTCAATCATTCACCCAGATTTATGCAGAGAAGCATATTCAGTTTCTTTAAAAAAAGAACCACCGGTCAGGAGGACACAGACAGCTCAAGATGTATGCTTAGATATGCAGAAAAATACTTGGTTTGAATGTAATCTGGCACCTTATGATAACATCATGATATTTGTGTATTTATTAATTATGATGCCATGACATGTGCCTGTATCAGTGTTGGGGAGTAGGGAACTACATACAGTTAAACTAGTAATTGAACTGCATTTTGCAGAAGCTTGGTGGTAGTTCAACTAAATATAAATCTAGGTAGTGTTTTCAGTAGTTACTTTTTTCCATGTAGCGGTGTAGCTAACTACCGGAACTACACACTACTTTTTTTGCAACAAACAAAAATAAAATATGGGTGAAGTATAGGCAAGAATTCCTTTCTTTTTCAGCATCAGACCTGCCTAATTCTCCCTTGAAATATAGTTTTGTGTTTCATTGGACAAATTATACATTCTGTTAACATCTGACTCCAGACTGATCTGTCCTTGCAATTTGTAGTCTATGACATTTCAGATTTAGATATGATAATTTATCACAAAGTAGTTTGGATGTAAATCTTAACGCTACAGCCTACAATGACATTCTAGATGATTCTGTGCTTCCAACTTAGTGGCAACCGTTTGGGGAAGGCCCTTTCCTGTTTCAGCATGACAATACCCCCGTGCACAAAGCGAGGTCCATACAGAAAGGGTTTGTCGAGATCGGTGTGGAAGAACTTGACTGACCTGCACAGAGCCCTGACCTCAATCCCATCGAACACCTTTGGGATGAATTGGAACGACGACTGCGAGCCAGGCCTAATCGCCCAACATCAGTTCCCGACCTCACTAATGCTCTTGTGGCTGAATGGAAGCAAATCCCCACAGCAATGTTAGCTACTTTTTCAAAGTAACTTTAGTGAAGTAAACTATATTATTCTTAAGGGTAGCTTAACTTCTTCCAGTGTGAAGTAATTGGTAGCATGGTAAACTATACAGTATATTTCAGAGTAGCTTTCCCAACACTGGCCTGTATTGAGGATGTGTGTTATGATCCCATGTACTGTACTGTAATGTGGATGTAATATCCTAGGCATGTTAGTGCAGTATATTGACGTGTGATTTACAACAGTCAGAATGACACTCATTAAAATGACAATTGAACAGGTAAAGAGGTATGCTTAGATGACCTATGCTGATTTTTCTATGGTTATGGCTCTAGATTGCAGAAAAAAAGCAGTTTTAGGTGTTTGAAAAACTGCTGACAGGTATAGGTCATCAATATAGGCCATATGGAGGTTACTTACATAACCAAGAGACCGAAGACATGACTGCTGAGGTTAACTGGATAATACAGTGCCTTCAGAAAGTATTCACACCCCTTGACTTTTTTTCACATTTTGTTGTGTTACAGCCTGAATTTAAAATTGATTAAATTGAGATTTTGTGTCACTGATCTACACACAATACCCCATAATGTCAAAGTGGAATTATGTTTTTAGAAATGTTTACAAATTAATAAAAAATGAAAAGCTGAAATTAGTCAATAAGTATTCAAACATTTTGTTATGGCAAGCCTAAATAAGTTCAGGAGTAAACATTTGCTTAACAAGTCACATAATAAGTTGCATGGACTCACTCTGTGTGCAATAATAGTGTTTAACATTATTTTTAAATTACTACCCCATCTCTGTACCCCACATATACAATTATCTGTAAGGTCCCTCAGTCGAGCAGTGAATTTCAAGCACAGATTCAACCACAAAGACCAGGGAGGTTTTCCAATGGTTCGCAAAGAAGGGCACCTATTGATAGATGGGTAAAAAAAATATAAGCAGACATTGAATATCTCTTTGAGCATGGTGCAGTTATTAATTACACTTTGGATGGTGTATCAATACACCCAGTCACTACAAAGATAAAGGCGCCCTTCCTAACTCAGTTGCCGGAGAGGAAGGAAACCGTTCAAGGATTTCACCGAGGCCAATGGTGATTTTAAAACGGTTAGAGTTTAATGGCTGCAATAGGAGAAAATTAAGGATGGATCAACAACATTGTAGCTACTCCACAATATTAACCTAAATTACAGAGTGAAATGAAGGAAGCCTGTACAGAATAAAAAATATTCCAAAACATGCATCCTGTTTGCAACAAGGCACTAAAGTAATACTGCAAAAAATGTGGCAAAGAAATTCACTTTTTGTCCTGAATTAAAAGCATTATGTTTGGGGCAAATCCAACATAACACATCATTGAGTACCACACGGCTGCATCATGTTATAGGTATGCTTGTCATCGGCAAGGACTAGGGAGTTTTTTTTTATAAAAAGAAACGGAATAGAGCTAAGCACAGGCAAAATCCTAGAGGAAAACTTGGTTCAGTCTGCTTTCCAACAGACACTGGGAGATAAATTCACCTTTCAGCAGGACAATTACCTAAAACACAAGGCCAGAATTACACTGGTGTTGCTCACCAAGACGACATTGATTGTTCCTGAGTGGCCTAGTTACAGTTTTGACTTAAATCGGTTTGAAAATCTATGGCAAGACTTGAAAATGGCTATCTAGCAATGATCAACAACCAACTTGACAGAGCTTGAATACTTTTTTTACAGAATAATGGGCAAATATTGTACAATCCAGGTGTGCAAAGCTCTTAAAGACTTACCATGAAAGATACACAGCTGTAATCACTGCCAAAGGTGATTCTAACATGTATTGACTCAGGGGGTTGAATACTTATCTAATCAAAATACATCAGTGTTTTTTTTTTGCATGCAAAAAAATCTTCCACTTTGATATTAGAGTATTCTTTGTAGATTGTTGAAAGAAATGACAATTTAAAAAATGGTAATCCGACTTTGTAACACAACAAAATGTGGAAAAAGTAAAGGGGTGTGAATACTTTCTGAAGGCGCTGTATCTACTGTATATCCTCTGAAATGGCTGATTGGTACCTTGGCCTCAAGGGGAAATCATTCCTTTAAGTGTAAGTGTGTGTCTCAGACCGAGTGTGTATAATACTGTGTGCGTGTGTATGTGTGGTTTCTTTGTATTTCCTTGTGCTTTTGTCCAAATGTGTCCTAACACCTTTGTTAGCGTGTGTGTGCCAGTGTGTGTATTTCTCAGTGTGTGTGAGTCAGTATGTCACTAAAGACATCAATATGTGTCAGTATGAGTCAGTATGTCACTAAATACATTAATGTGTCAGTATGAGTCAGTATGTCACTAAAGACATTAATATGTGTCAGTGTGAGTCAGTATGTCACTAAAGACATCAATATGTGTCAGTATGAGTCAGTATGTCACTAAAGACATTAATGTGTCAGTATGAGTCAGTATGTCACTAAAGACATTAATGTGTCAGTATGAGTCAGTATGTCACTAAAGACATCAATATGTGTCAGTATGAGTCAGTATGTCACTAAATACATTAATATGTGTCAGTGTGAGTCAGTATGTCACTAAAGACATCAATATGTGTCAGTATGAGTCAGTATGTCACTAAAGACATCAATATGTGTCAGTATGAGTCAGTATGTCACTAAAGACATCAATATGTGTCAGTATGAGTCAGTATGTCACTAAAGACATCAATATGTGTCAGTATGAGTCAGTATGTCACTAAAGACATTAATATGTGTCAGTGTGAGTCAGTATGTCACTAAAGACATCAATATGTGTCAGTATGAGTCAGTATGTCACTAAAGACATTAATGTGTCAGTATGAGTCAGTATGTCACTAAAGACATTAATATGTGTCAGTATGAGTCAGTATGTCACTAAATACATTAATATGTGTCAGTATGTCACTAAAGACATCAATATGTGTCAGTATGAGTCAGTATGTCACTAAAGACATCAATATGTGTCAGTATGAGTCAGTATGTCACTAAAGACATCAATATGTGTCAGTTTGAGTCAGTATGTCACTAAAGACATCAATATGTGTCAGTATGAGTCAGTATGTCACTAAAGACATTAATATGTGTCAGTGTGAGTCAGTATGTCACTAAAGACATCAATATGTGTCAGTATGAGTCAGTATGTCACTAAAGACATCAATATGTGTCAGTATGAGTCAGTATGTCACTAAATACATTAATATGTGTCAGTGTGAGTCAGTATGTCACTAAAGACATCAATATGAGTCAGTATGTCACTAAAGACATCAATATGTGTCAGTATGAGTCAGTATGTCACTAAATACATTAATATGTGTCAGTGTGAGTCAGTATGTCACTAAAGACATCAATATGTGTCAGTATGAGTCAGTATGTCACTAAAGACATCAATATGTGTCAGTAAGAGTCAGTATGTCACTAAATACATTAATATGTGTCAGTGTGAGTCAGTATGTCACTAAAGACATCAATATGAGTCAGTATGTCACTAAAGACATCAATATGTGTCAGTATGAGTCAGTATGTCACTAAATACATTAATATGTGTCAGTGTGAGTCAGTATGTCACTAAAGACATCAATATGTGTCAGTATGAGTCAGTATGTCACTAAAGACATCAATATGTGTGAGTGTGAGTCAGTATGTCACTAAAGACATCAATATGTGTCAGTGTGAGTCAGTATGTCACTAAATACATTAATATGTGTCAGTATGAGTCAGTATGTCACTAAAGACATCAATATGTGTCAGTATGAGTCAGTATGTCACTAAATACATTAATGTGTGTCAGTGTGAGTCAGTATGTCACTAAAGACATCAATATGTGTCAGTATGAGTCAGTATGTCACTAAAGACATCAATATGTGTCAGTATGAGTCAGTATGTCACTAAAGACATTAATGTGTCAGTATGAGTCAGTATGTCACTAAAGACATCAATATGTGTCAGTATGAGTCAGTATGTCACTAAAGACATCAATATGTGTCAGTATGAGTCAGTATGTCACTAAAGACATTAATGTGTCAGTATGAGTCAGTATGTCACTAAAGACATTAATATGTGTCAGTATGAGTCAGTATGTCACTAAAGACATTAATATGTGTCAGTATGAGTCAGTATGTCACTAAAGACATGAATGTGTCAGTATGAGTCAGTATGTCACTAAAGACATTAATATGTGTCAGTGTGAGTCAGTATGTCACTAAAGACATCAATATGAGTCAGTATGTCACTAAAGACATCAATATGTGTCAGTATGAGTCAGTATGTCACTAAAGACATTAATATGTGTCAGTGTGAGTCAGTATGTCACTAAAGACATTAATATGTGTCAGTGTGAGTCGGTATGTCACTAAAGACATCAATATGAGTCAGTATGTCACTAAAGACATCAATATGTGTCAGTATGAGTCAGTATGTCACTAAATACATTAATATGTGTCAGTATGAGTCAGTATGTCACTAAAGACATTAATATGTGTCAGTGTGAGTCAGTATGTCACTAAAGACATCAATATGAGTCAGTATGTCACTAAAGACATCAATATGTGTCAGTATGAGTCAGTATGTCACTAAAGACATCAATATGTGTCAGTATGAGTCAGTATGTCACTAAAGACATTAATATGTGTCAGTGTGAGTCAGTATGTCACTAAAGACATCAATATGTGTGAGTGTGAGTCAGTATGTCACTAAAGACATTAATATGTGTGAGTGTGAGTCAGTATGTCACTAAAGACATCAATATGTGTCAGTGTGAGTCAGTATGTCACTAAAGACATTAATATGTGTCAGTGTGAGTCAGTATGTCACTAAAGACATTAATGTGTCAGTATGAGTCAGTATGTCACTAAAGACATTAATATGTGTCAGTATGAGTCAGTATGTCACTAAAGACATCAATATGTGTGAGTGTGAGTCAGTATGTCACTAAAGACATTAATATGTCAGTATGAGTCAGTATGTCACTAAAGACATCAATATGTGTCAGTGTGAGTCAGTATGTCACTAAAGACATCAATATGTGTCAGTATGAGTCAGTATGTCACTAAAGACATCAATATGTGTGAGTGTGAGTCAGTATGTCACTAAAGACATTAATATGTGTCAGTGTGAGTCAGTATGTCACTAAAGACATTAATGTGTCAGTATGAGTCAGTATGTCACTAAAGACATTAATATGTGTCAGTGTGAGTCAGTATGTCACTAAAGACATCAATATGTGTGAGTGTGAGTCAGTATGTCACTAAAGACATTAATGTGTCAGTATGAGTCAGTATGTCACTAAAGACATTAATATGTGTCAGTATGAGTCAGTATGAGTCAGTATGTCACTAAAGACATCAATATGTGTCAGTATGAGTCAGTATGTCACTAAAGACATTAATGTGTCAGTATGAGTCAGTATGTCACTAAAGACAGTAATATGTGTCAGTGTGAGTCGGTTCGGCCCTTTAGACAGTAATATGTGTCGGTGTGTTCCTGAGTGTTCCTGACTGTGTCTGACTGTGTTCCTGAGTGTGTCTGTTTTTACCCTCTAACCCTGTCATTACCATGGTTACGGAGCAGAGAGCACAGCTGGGCCCAGAGGCCACCTGTTCCAGTGTAGCGCTGCTGTTACCTACCTTTATCACTGATTTATACCTTACATTTACACCCTGTCGACACGGTGTACAGTGTGGTTTATAATGTCTTCTGTGTGTGTGTGTTTATGCAGGCTTGTGTGTGTGTGTGTGTTTATGCAGGCTTGTGTGTGTGTGTTCATGTGTGTGTGTGTTTGCGTGCGTGTGTGTGTCAGGTAGGAGAACACCTTGTTTTGACCTGAGAAGAGCATTATGTCATCTTTAGACTGGAGCATTAACCATGGTCTCCTCATAAAGGTCAACACGCTGCTGGTGGTTCACTGTCAGTCACTCAGCCTGTTTCAACACGGTTCTGGTGGTTCACTGTCAGTCACTCAGCCTGTTTCAACACTCTGCTGGTGGTTCGCTGTCAGTCACTCAGCCTGTTTCAACACGCTGCTGGTGGTTCGCTGTCAGTCACTCAGCCTGTTTCAACACTCTGCTGGTGGTTCACTGTCAGTCACTCAGCCTGTTTCAACACATTCAAAAACATTGTAAAGTGGTTATCCCACTGGCTATAAGGTGAATGCACCTATTTGTAAATCGCTCTGGATTAGAGCGTCTGCTAAATGACGTAAATGTAACACACTGCTGGTAGTTCACTGTCAGTCACTCAGCCTGTTTCAACACTCTGCTGGTAGTTCACTGTCAGTCACTCAGCCTGTTTCAACACTCTGCTGGTGGTTCACTGTCAGTCACTCAGCCTGTTTCAACACTCTGCTGGTGGTTCACTGTCAGTCACTCAGCCTGTTTCAACACGGTTCTGGTGGTTCACTGTCAGTCACTCAGCCTGTTTCAACACTCTGCTGGTGGTTCACTGTCAGTCACTCAGCCTGTTTCAACACGCTGCTGGTGGTTCACTGTCAGTCACTCAGCCTGTTTCAACACTCTGCTGGTGGTTCACTGTCAGTCACTCAGCCTGTTTCAACACGCTGCTGGTGGTTCGCTGTCAGTCACTCAGCCTGTTTCAACACGCTGCTGGTGGTTCGCTGTCAGTCACTCAGCCTGTTTCAACACACTGCTGGTGGTTCACTGTCAGTCACTCAGCCTGTTTCAACACTCTGCTGGTGGTTCGCTGTCAGTCACTCAGCCTGTTTCAACACGCTGCTGGTGGTTCGCTGTCAGTCACTCAGCCTGTTTCAACACACTGCTGGTGGTTCACTGTCAGTCACTCAGCCTGTTTCAACACGCTGCTGGTGGTTCGCTGTCAGTCAGACAGACAGGGTCTATCTGGTCTGTCTCCGTAGTGTTGTACTAGCTAGCTGTGTGGACAGAATGGGTGTGGAGGGCCAGACACTTACGGCTACTGGCTAGTGGTTAAAGTCTCAATGTACTGTGGTCTAATAACTCTTCCAGTAACTACTAATACCAGACTGATGTGATAAAGTTGGAGAAAAGGGAGTTCTGAATCTCCATAAACGGTCAATTATTTTATTGATTTAATTAATTTAAAAAAAAACATATTCTATAAAGAAGTACTTGTATAATCTCTCTGTCTGGCTTTTTTTCTCTAACAATTTAAAGACAAGATCATATTCAAGAGCCTGATTGTTTTAATTGGTCTATTGAAACCCTGTTATTACAAAATCCTCTGACGTTTGCCCTTTCCAAAACAAACCCCCTTTACTGTGTTTAATGTCGACCTCCGTCTGAACCCCTGTCGTGCCTTCATCAGCCTCCTGCCAATGACGTGTGTCTGTGACACTGGCCTCTTGTCCTTGCTCTGCCCAGGCACTCTATAACCCTGTCACGGTGTACCTATACTTCTCCCACCTGAGTGCCGGTGTGTGTGTGTGTGCTTGCGTCAAGGGTCTGGGACTGGGCCCTACTAACGTTTATGCAGGAAGTAACCTCCAGTAATACTGACCATGGAGGAAGTGCTAAGTACGGAGAAGTAAATATGTGCCTTGTGGGATATCCCTCACAAGCCAGTGTGAAGTACTGGTTCTATATGTCCCTTCATGGCACCCATTATCTGATGTTTGAGGTAGAAGGATAGCCCTTAATAAGGACAGATGGCCCCGCCCCCAAGTACTGTATACTCACTGTATCAGGTATTCAGTGTTCCCACTAGAGAAATCAGGATGATTAGTCTGTCAACACCAAGACCAAGACTTCGCTAAGCAGCCTGGTCTCAGAGCCATACAAATCATACTATACGTATTTCTGTGCACCTCCAAGCCATATGATGCTGTATGTACTAATGGTCTAGTTACTGTAGACAGAAACAAAATAAAGTAGGGAGGTCGGTTGGGCGTATACCGCAACCATCTAGCAATCCAAAGGCTGCGCGTTTCGGGGACAACCGTAGCATTTTAGCTAACCCTTCCCCTAACCCTTATTCTAACCTTAACCCAATTCACCTATCCTGCTACGTAAATTCTCCCAACCTTTTACATAAATGATCCTAACCTTTGTCGTTAGTTCCCCTAACCACCAATGTAAATTCTCCCCGTCATTCTCCTTTGTTGTTACAGTGCATCAAGCAACCAGGTCTCAGAGAAAGTTGATAATACTATACATCCTCCAAGTAGTATGATAAGGTACGTCATCCAATTCGTATGCTATTGTACAACTGGTTAAGACGTATGATACTATACGTCCTATATGAATATATATATATATTGTACGACCGCTATTCCATTCATAATGCAACCTAAAGTATCACAATATGGCATAGGAAATGGAGTGTCAGAGATTTACGTACAGAATAATATGAATTGCCCTGAGACCAGGTTGTACTAAGACAGAGTAGAGAGTGGGCTCAACACAGAGACAGGAGAAAGAAGTATCAGGCTTTAAACTAGAGCCAAGATCCTCAAGTAAGATCCACAGACGTTTGTGTGTTTGTATGTGTGTGTGTCACACCACTGCAGGTACAGAGGGGTCAGCTGTTCCAGTCTAGCAGACGCTTCACATGACCCATTGAACTCACCCATGTCTGGAACACAAAGACCCAGCTACCTGGGAGGTCCGCATACACACACACACACACACACACTGGGTTGTCATGTGTGGGAGGTCTAAGGGAAGATCAGATGCCTTAGAGGGGAGGAATGAAAATGTGACGGGGGGGAATGTGAGTCACTGGAGTCAGGGAGAGTATGGTCGAGGGAGTGTGTGGCTGTCATATGGGTGCATGTATGGGAGAGCGGATGGGAAGAGTGTGTGTGGTTGTGTTTGTGTGTGTTTGTGTGTCTGTGTTTTTGTATGTATGGTGGGAGGTATGTGAAATTCTACCCTACTTCCCTTTCCCCTGGTCTTCACTTTCCCCTGGTCTTCCCCTGGTCTTCCCCTGGTCTCCCCTTTCCCCTGGTCTTCCATTTCCCCTGGTCTTCCCTTTCCCCTGGTCTTCCCCTGGTCTCCCCTTCCCCTGGTCTTCCCTTTCCCCTGGTCTTCCCCTGGTCTCCCCTTCCCCTGGTCTTCCCCTGGTCTTCCCTTTCCCCTGGTCTTCCCCTGGTCTTCCCTTTCCCCTGGTCTTCCCCTGGTCTCCCCTTCCCCTGGTCTCCCCTTCCCCTGGTCTTCCCCTGGTCTCCCCTTTCCCCTGGTCTTCCCCTGGTCTCCCCTTCCCCTGGTCTCCCCTTCCCCTGGTCTTCCCCTGGTCTCCCCTTCCCCTGGTCTTCCCCTGGTCTCCCCTTTCCCTGGTCTTCCCCTTATCTCTCTCACTCCCTGAGAAAAAGAGTTTAGCTCCTGAGTCTGTAGAAAAGGCACAGGGGTAAAAGCGTGAACAAACAGGATTTCTTTATTACCTGTTACTTTAGAGCAGCTGGTGGGTAACGACCCAAATTTGGGTCGCGGGAGGTTCTGAATGGGTCACATGTCTGAGTAAAAATACTCCAGTCTGAACTTAAACAACTAAAACCAGGTAGAAAGTGTGTAGAAATGATAATGAACCTATATCCTTTATTACTTGAACTTCTGTAAAAAAAGATCTAATCACAGTATTTTCAATATAGCATTATTAGCATCGCTATTTACCGGGTTTGGCTGATTTTGTGGTCTCAAACCAGTGAGCTTATCATTCTTCATCAAGAATATGGGCAAAATTGAATTATTTACAAAGAAAAATGTGTGACTGTTGTTCCCTTGTCATATAATTGGTACATTTACTATCAACATAGCATTAAAAATACACTGAACCAAAATATAACAGCAACATGTAAAGTGTTGGTCCCATGTTTCATGAGCTGAAATAAAAGATCCCAGAAAAAAGCTTATTTCTCTCAAATTGTGTGCACAAATTTGTTTACATCCCTGTAAGTGAGCATTTCTCCTTTGCCAAGACAATCCATCTACCTGACAGGTGTGGCATTTCAAGAAGCTGATTAAACAGCATGATCATTACACAGATGCAAGGCCGCTTTAAAATGTGCAGTTTTGTCACACAGCACAATGCCACGTACTGTATGTCTCAAGTTTTGAGGGAGCATGCAATTGGAATGCTGACTGCAGGAATGTCCACCAGAGCTGTTGCCAGAGAGTTGAATGTTAATTTCGCTACCATAAGCCACATCCATCGTCTTTTTAGAGAATTTGGCAGTACGTCCAACCGGCCTCACAACCACAGACCATGTGTAACCACGCCAGCCTAGGACCTCCACATCCAGCTTGCACAACCGAAGGATTTCTGTCAAAAACTGTCAGAAACCGTCTCAGGGAAGCTCATCTAAATGCCCGTCATCCTCATCAGGGTCTTAACCTGACTGCAGTTAGGCGTCGTAACCGAATTCAGTGGGCAAATGCTCACCTTTGATGGCTACTGGCACACTGGAGAAGTGTGCTCTTCACGGATGAATCCCGGTTTCAACTGTACCGGGCAGATCACGTGTCTGGCGTCGTGTGGGCGAGCGGTTTGCTAGAGCCCCATGGTGGCGTTGGGGTTATGGTATGGGCAGGCAAAAGCTACAGACAATGAACACAATTGCATTTCATCAATGGCAATTTGAATGCACAGAGATACTGTGACGAGATCCTGAGGCCCATTGTGGTGCCATTCATCCGCCACCATCACCTCATGTTTCAGCATGATAATGCACGGCCCCATGTTGCAAGGATCTGTACACAATTCCTGGAAGCTGAAAATGTCACAGTTCTTCCATGGCCTGCATACTCACCAGACATTTCACCCATTGAGCATGTTTGGGATGCTCTGGATCGACGTGTACGACAGCGTGTTCCAGTTCCCGCCAATATCCAGCAACTTTGCACAGCCATTGAAGAGGAGTGGGACAACATTCCACAGGCCACAATCAACAGCCTGATCAACTCTATGCAAAGGAGATGCATTGCGCTGCATGAGGCGAATGGTGGTCACACCAGATACTGACTGGTTTTCTTCTCCATGCCCCTTCTTCTTTTTTTAAAAGTTGTCTATGACCAACAGATGAATATCTGTATTCCCAGTCATTTGAAATCCATAGATTAGGGCCTAATGAATTTATTTCAACTGACTGATTTCCTTATATGGAAATCTTTGTTCAGCGTAGTTTTCCAGATTGCGTTTTGGCACACAAAAAATCACGCTGTGAATATTGCATCTCGCCTGAGACAATCTGGATCAATTTGGGTCCCTAGGCAAAACCAGTTGAGAACCAATGCTTCCTGTGTCTGTCTCTGGGTGGTCAGGGTCCAGCTAGGATGGTTCATGTTCACTATTCCCTACATAGTGCACTACTTTTGACCAGGGCCCATAGGGCACTATATAGGGAATAGGGTGCCATTTGGGACACTATTAATATTCAGCAACATGTTTGAACAGAATATGAACTTTCTGCACTTCCCCTTGTCTCACTCAGTAACTTTCCATACACAAAGTTCCTATTCACCCTTCATTGACCCCCAAATATACATTTCTTATGCATGTAAAGTAATCACTAAGTGCTAGTATGGTAACATGAATAAGTATATTTCAAGCTAGAATCCAACACTGCTAAGGAGGTCAGATACAGCTAAATGGCTCAAGTACATTAGCACTGTAGAAGCAGTGCCTGTATCGATTACCAAGCTATGTGGTAACCATATAGATTATATATTGTAGGCTAGAGTGTTGTGTCCAGGAAAGTGTGTTCATTGATTGTGTACGGAGCCTGCTGCAGAACTCACTGAGGTCAATCACACGGCAGCAGAGCAGTCGATACTTTCATTAAGCACAATGCCAACCACATGGTGATTGATGTGGGTCGTCCGGCACCTCTAGTTTTCTACTGCTATAGTACTTGAGTACCTGTTATAGGATATCAGCTCTGATACTGTGCATACTGCTTATAGTAGGCCTGGCACAGGTGGCTGGTGGCACCTTAATTGTGGAGGACAGGCTCATAGTAATGTCTGGAACGGAATTAATGGAATGGTTTCCAGGTGTTTGATGCCATTCCATTCACTCCATTCCAGCCAATATTATGAGCCGTCCTCCCCTCAGCAGCCTCCTGTGAGGCAAAATTGACTGCTTGAAGTTATCAAAATGGTATATCTCATATAAATAAATGATAATATATGCCATTCATCAAATGCTTTTAACAAAAGGGACATACATCAATCTGTGCATACATTTTGTGTGAGTGGCCCCAGCTGGAATCAAACCCACGACCCCGATGTTACTAGGATGCACTGTATATGAAGCCCGGTAGGGTACACTTTAAGTGAGTGCCGTCACCATTTTCATTCCATGTTGTCAAGCCGTGCTGAGGACAGAAGGATCCATAGTGTTCCACTTCCTCTCCAGATCCTTTCATCAGGCCTCAGTCTTGACCTATATAAGTGCTGTGTAATTAATAGTCATCCAAAATAACCCCCTCTACTCTCTCTCCTCTGGTCAATACAGACTCATATTACAAAGGGACCTGCGGCCGAATCCTTTCTAGTAAAAATGGATTAGTATATCATCCTTTGAGCCGCTCTGTTACGGCTATGTCCTGTTGCTGTCACAGGGTGGTGGGGTGTTGACCTTATTATAGGGGGTTACGGCTATGTCCTGTTGCTGTCACAGGGTGGTGGGGTGTTGACATTATTATAGGGGGTTACGGCTATGTCCTGTTGCTGTCACAGGGTGGTGGGGTGTTGACATTATTATAGGGGGGGGGGGGGGGGGGGGGGGGGGGTTGATACTATTATGGGGGGTGTGGTGGGGTACGGGGTGGGGTGTTGATACTATTATGGGGGGTGTGGGGGGGGGTAGAGGGTGGGGTGTTGATACTATTATGGGGGGTGTGGTGGGGTAGAGGGTGGGGTGTTGATACTATTATGGGGGGGAGGGGGGTATAGGGGTGTTGACATCTTGCGTAATGTTATGAAGGGGCCTATGTGTTTCTATGTCTAGTTTTGGTGAGGAGAGGTTAGCATTGTAAAGAAAAAAAGAGATTAGATGGAGGGCCTCACACACACTCCATGTATGTTGTTGACCGATATACTGTGAAAGAACCGGACGGTTAATAGTTGAATACACAACTAGGCTGAAGCTGTCCATGTTTCCCATTCAGTACAGTAATGCAATAAACAGACACATTAAACCCTTTAAACCCTTGATTACCACTGAGACCACCAGACCACTGCACTGAATGACGCCAATTCATCAGATTAAATAATCAATGTGTTCCCCTGAAGCAAAGAACAGACCTCTCTCTCAATCTCTTCTAATGCCACTGCAATTAGGATGTTAAGTGTTTTCTATTAATCTGCACCGTTCATTCTCTCAGTCCCCAGTGGAGCTTTTTATTCTTAAACGCCCAATGCAGCCGTTTTTATATCAATATCAAATCATTTCTGTGTAACAATTAGTACCTTACTGTAATAGATTCCCATTAAAAGTAGATTGTTAGCAAAAAACGATTTCTCAAGCAAGAATTTTACTAGGACGATCTGAGTAGGGAGTGGAAAACTGAAAACTAGGGGAGAGGTTTGGAACTCTCTTTCTTATTGGTCTATTAACCAATTTACAGCATGGTGATGTCACCATGGAAATCCTGCTGTCACAATGGAAAGCCTACTGATTAGAAGGTCCTGTGTAGATTGTAGTTTCAACCAACAACTATCAGGAAATAACACTGATCACATTTTTGCACACTTTTACAGCTTTAGTTTCATCAGCTGTTGTTCAATATGATATAAAACACAGGAAAAACAGCATTTTGAATGCACTGTGCCTTTAAGGATGTGGACATGCAGGTTTTGATTCCTTCATCTCATTCTCAATCTAAACCGCAAGAAGCTCTCCTACACAAAGGACTTCTTAGATATTACATCCTCAGACTCTGACACTTGCTAAAGCACAACAGTGCTCAGATACTTGAATAGCTGCTGACCAAGTTCTAAAATACTTAAATAGCTGCTGACCAAGTTCTCAAATACTTAAATAGCTGCTGACCAAGTTCTCAAATACTTAAATAGCTGCTGACCAAGTTCTCAAATACTTAAATAGCTGCTGACCAAGTTCTCAAATACTTAAATAGCTGCTGACCAAGTTCTCAAATGAGAGGTGACTGTGTAGTTCCCCTAAGGAAAAGCACCTTTAGTAAATCTGCTTTTTCTGTGAGAGCTTCCCATGTCTGGAATACACTGCCATCAGACACACACAACTGCACCACATATCACACTTTCACAAAATGCTTGAAGACATGGCTAAAGGTCAATCAGATTTGTGAACATGGTCCCTAGCTGTGTGTTGCCGCTTTCCATGTCTGTTGTCTGTAACTTGTGAGGTGTGGAAACATTTTGTTGCTTTTATGAATTTTGTCTTGCTGCTTTTTGTTCTATGTTGCTCGGTCTGTATGCTACGTCTTGGTTGTCCTATGTTGCTATGTCTGTATGCTATGTCTTGTTCTATGTTGTTATTGTCCATATTGTAATTGTTTTTAATAACCTGCCCAGGGACTGCGGTTGAAAATTAGCCGGCTGGCTAAAACCGGCACTTTTACTGAAACGTTGATTAATGTGCACTGTCCCTGTAAAAATAAACTCAAATAAAAAAATAAATAATAATAATACTTAAATAGCTGCTGACCAAGTTCTCAGATACGTGAATAGCTGCTGACCTAGTTCTCAGACACTAGAATAGCTGCTGACCAAGTTCTCAGATACTTGAAAAGCTGCTGACCAAATTCTCAGATACTTGAATAGTTGCTGACCAAGTTCTCAGATACTTGAAAAGCTGCTGACCAAGTTCACAAAACCAAAAAATGGGGACAAACAACACTTCTGAAGAAAGAGAAGAGAAAACAGTTGATCACTGCATTGAAGCATTTATCTGTGTGTGTAGTATCAGACACACACACACACACACACACACACACACACACACACACACACACACACACACACACACACACACACACACACACACACACACACACACACACAGACACACAAAACGTTTTATTGAATGTCAAATGTATTTCCTGGCTCTAAGTATCACGTGATTTAAAAGAAGAACATGGGCCTTATGAGAGAACCACAAACTGTCTGTTTCACCATACATGCAGAACATGTACAGGATACAATGCAACAGAGACAGACCATTTCTCCTAATAGACAGAAAAACGGTCACCAGAAGTTCATCCTCTTTTATGACCGAGAATTTACATAATTGTGACACTGAAGTGATGAATGCATACTTAATTAAGTCAATGCATATAACCTCGAGATCGAAGAAGTTTCCCTTTGTACTAGCCTTTGCATTTTGAAGTGACTGCTTATACCCCAGAGCACTCTGCATAAAGCTGTTACCTCCACCACAACCACGGACTCAACTCTTCTCCTTTACCTTTACAGAGTCAAACTTGTTTCTGAAGATCTCTATCTAAAACAGTCATGGAAGCCATACTGTCAGCCAGTGAGTGCCAGGCAGAGGAACAGAAAGACTTACTGCTATCACTGAGAGCCACAGTGGAGAAACAGAGTTCTGCACTCCAAGAGCTGAGAGCCACTGTGGAGGAACTGAAGAGAGAGAACAGAGACAGACCGAAGGTAGCTTTCTCAGCTTCACTGTCTGAAACCAATGGACCATACAATACCGATATCACCCTGGTCTACAAGCATGTCTTCACCAACATTGGCAAAGCTTAAAGTCCGGTGACTGGCATCTTTAAGGCATCGGTGAGTGGAATCTACTACTTCAGATACACAGCCTTTGGATTCACCTCCAAACATAGAAGAGTGTCCCTGTACAAAGGAGGACAATTGATGGTGACTGTGACTGACCATAGCACACCACATGATGGAGAAGACAGTGGATCCAATGGTGTCACGCTGCAGCTGGAAGAAGGGGAAGAGGTCTACACACGTCTTAAAGCAGAACATCAGGTCTATGATGATGGGGCTCACCACACCACCTTCACTGGATTTCTGATCTGCAGTTAGGAAGCAGAGTAACAATTGTTAGCAAAAACTAGCATTTGATTACAAAGTCAAATTTCTGCTTTTTTATTCAGTAAAACTGTTAATGAATAGATGTTAACCATTTAAGATTTTACAACATTATCTAAACTAAAATAGAAAAACATTGAAACTAGGTTTTGATAACAGTGAAAATCCTTTAACTTTTTTTATTTGCTACTGAAATACATCGACTGTGGTGTTTTATGCGATGCTTAAGACAATGAGTTGTATGTATGTTTGATTTCCAATAAGATTAATAAGATACACATTGAAATGTCTAAGTTAGTAAAACATATTGAGAGATGTACAGTACGCATGAATATCTAATCTGTTCTTCTTTTAAATTAATTTGTACATGTTTATTTACACATTGTGCCAATCTGGGATAGGAGGCTGTCTTTGACAATGTTCCATGAAATTCATCATTGTATATACTCTAATAATTTCCTAGCATGATTGATGAGGTGCTATGGAAAATATGACTGCCATAACAGTGAGTATGTTTGGGACACAGGCAATCAGAAAGGAGTGAATGACTTGTTTGGCTTTCCATTTCATTTGGTGCCAGCACCCTGTATGTTATTTAAAGACAATCTGGACGTGCTCTAGTATGAGTCTACATGATGTCAGGCATAAAATATCGATCCGTCATTCTGGACAACATAAATTATACAATATCGGTCCGTCATTCTGGATAACATAAATTGAAAACATCAACTCCCTCTTTCCGGAACTTTTTTGGGCATGCATACTGAAAATACATGCATATTTAGGTTCTCCAAAATATGTCCTCACGGCTCACAGACAGATGGTTTGCGTCACTGATACAGTATGAGTGTGAATGGAAAAGAGCCTGTTTGCATTAGGAGTACTGTATGTGGAATGACAGCAGCCTTGCACTGACCACTGTTTGACCCTGGTTATTGCCTATCTTTTACATTCTGTAATTTCCTCAACTCTCAGGTGGTTCAGTGGTTGACATCATGCTTGTATAGAGAGGGAAAAGTTATCCACACACATAGTCCATGGCTTTATATGTAACACACTGAGGTGCAAGGTCATTGGATGTCAGGGAGAGATGGAGGAGGGAAGTGGAGAAGGATGGAGAGTTGGAGGGAGGTGGAGAAGGATGGAGAGTTGGAGGGAGGTGGAGGATGGAGAGTTGGAGGGAAGTGGAGAAGGATGGAGAGTTGGAGGGAGGTGGAGAAGGATGGAGAGTTGGAGGGAGGTGGAGAAGGATGGAGAGTTGGAGGGAGGTGGAGAAGGATGGAGAGTTGGAGGGAGGTGGAGAAGGATGGAGAGTTGGAGGGAGGTGGAGAAGGATGGAGAGTTGGAGGGAGGTGGAGAAGGATGGAGAGTTGGAGGGAGGTGGAGAAGGATGGAGAGTTGGAGGGAGGTGGAGAAGGATGGAGAGTTGGAGGGAGGTGAAGGATGGAGAGTTGGAGGGAGGTGAAGGATGGAGAGTTGGAGGGAGGTGGAGGATGGAGAGTTGGAGGGAGGTGGAGAAGGATGGAGAGTTGGAGGGAGGTGGAGAAGGATGGAGAGTTGGAGGGAGGTGGAGAGTTGGAGGGAGGTGGAGAAGGATGGAGAGTTGGAGAGAGGTGGAGAAGGATGGAGAGTTGGAGGGAGGTGAAGAAGGATGGAGAGTTGGAGGGAGGTGGAGAAGGATGGAGAGTTGGAGGGAGGTGGAGAAGGATGGAGAGTTGGAGGGAGGTGGAGAAGGATGGAGAGTTGGAGAGTTGGAGGGAGGTGGAGAGTTGGAGGGAGGTGAAGGATGGAGAGTTGGAGGGAGGTGGAGAGTTGGAGGGAGGTGAAGAAGGATGGAGAGTTGGAGGGAGGTGAAGAAGGATGGAGAGTTGGAGGGAGGTGAAGAAGGATGGAAAGTTGGAGGGAGGTGAAGAAGGATGGAGAGTTGGAGGTAGAGAGAGAATTATAGAGGGTTGGAGAGAGGGAGAGATATTGAGATGCATAATGAGGGGAAGAAAGGTGGAAAGAGTTTGAAGGGTTCAGCCTAGACCATGAGGGAGGGGGGAACCTAGGTTAAGACAACGGAAGTCCAATCAGGGACATGAGGGAGGGGAGACAGCGGGGTGGGAAACGACTGACGCCCTGGTTAACTAAAACTCTGCCTGACTACAATTAAGAAGAAGGAAGTACCATATAAAGGCTCATTGTTTAAGAAACTCTCAACTGTCAACCGTCAAACTGTCAAACTGTCAGACTGTCAGACTGTCCACTGTCAGACTGTCAAACTGTTAGACGTCAACTGTCAAACCATCAGACCGTCAGACCGTCAAACCATCAAACCGTCAACTGTCAACTGTCAGACTGTCAGACTGTCAAACTGTCAGACTGTCAGACTGAAGGGAGGGGTAAGAGTGCCTTGGCCACATTATGACCCATGGTCATATTTTGCACACGATTACACGAACACGCACGCACATTAACTATATTGCACACGACACTCACCATTTTTGCACACCTACCCACCATTCTGCGCATGATACTTGTCAAAGCTGTATCAACCTATCAAGTAACAATCTGATATGTCAGCCCCAGTTTTAAAGTTTAAAAAGCGTATGATAGCTTACTGATTTTTGAAAACATCTCCATAGGCTGAAAAAAACAGTAGGCTGAAAAATACTGTAGGCTGACAAATACTGTACTGATGAAGAGCTGCTGAATAAAGTCTTGCCATCCTAAAGAAGTTCAGTTTGAGTATTCTTTAAGTCCACCTGCCCTTTAAGTTGGAAAGGTGCAGAGAGGTGCAGTAGAGAGAGTAGGAGGGATGGGTAGAGATGGAGAGAGGGGGACAGAAGTTGAGAGAGAAAGGTATTGTTACAAGGTCGTGAGAGCAGACCATTACCAAGGCCCCACATCGCTCTCCTCAATTAGATTTCATAACAATCAATCAGCAATATAAGATTTGCTCTGGGCACAACCAGATGTGTGCGTGTGTGTGTTACGTAATATCATTGTTCAACTGGAACATCTTTTTAAGAATACCTTTAAGGTGATATCATTTATTCAGAAGACACTTCAGCTAAACAATAGCAGATGTGGCAATATAATTGAGCACACATTGGCAACATAGCTCACGTAAACATGCACAGCCTCCATCCCAATGTAGTGCACTATGTAGGGAATAGGGTGCCATTTGGGACACAGCAACATTCAGATCGTTCGGAAGGTTATGTAAGATAAGATCACAATGTTCTTTTCAGAATACCAAACCTGCTTAGCAAATCAAAACTCATTCAGTCAACCCCAAGTGAGTTCACCAGGGCAGAAACGGAGGAAACATTTGCCCTAAGAAATGTGGGTTTTATAAAAACAGGATATCCACTACTTAAATAATAACAGAAACAACAACTGTTTCTATTCCAAACAGGTGAAGGGAATTATGTCATTTAATCTGGTGCCTTTATGGGTAAATGTTGACACCCACATGTCTGTGTCAGGTCGATAGAACTACATCCTGTCTGCTAGCGTCTGCGTCTGATACAAGGTCATTGGTGGTTTTATTCGTTTCACTCCAATGGGCCTAAAAATGTCATTTTCTACTGTCCTGTAGGTCAAATGAAGGTAGTACTGTATTTAGAGGGTCAACAGTTATTAACCACCAACACCAATAGCAGACAGTGACTCCTGTGTTTATTAACAGTTACTGTTGCTTCTTTCATCGGAGCGTAGCCAACATTATAAGTGGTTAACTTCCTGTTGTCTTCAGGGCTGTGTCATTAATTAATTAATTAATTCATTCATTCCTATTTCCGGCCCACATCCTCATTCCTGGTCCTGGGGTCTGGTCCCCTACAGTCATAACACTGAGTGGTCCTGGGGTCTGGTCCCCTACAGTCATAACACTGAGTGGTCCTGGGGTCTGGTCCCCTACAGTCATAACACTGAGTGGTCTTGGGGTCTGGTCTGGTCACCTACAGTCATAACACTGAGTGGTCCTGGGGTCTGGTCTGGTCCCTTATAGTCATAACACTGAGTGGTCCTGGGGTCTGGTCTGGTCACCTACAGTCATAACACTGAGTGGTCCTGGGGTCTGGTCTGGTCCCCTACAGTCATAACACTGAGTGGTCCTGGGGTCTGGTCTGGTCACCTACAGTCATAACACTGAGTGGTCCTGGGGTCTGGTCTGGTCACCTACAGTCATAACACTGAGTGGTCCTGGGGTCTGGTCACCTTTTATTTTTATTTTATTTATTTCACCTTTATTTAACCAGGTAAACCAGTTGAGAACAAGTTCTCATTTACAACTGCGACCTGGCCAAGATAAAGCAAAGCAGTGCGATTAAAAACAACAACACAGAGTTACATATGGGGTAAAACAAAACAAAGTCAAAAATACAACAGAAATACATATATATGAGTGTGTGCAAATGTAGCAAGTTATGGAGGTAAGGCAATAAATAGGCTATAGTGCAAAATAATTACAATTAGTATTAACACTGGAATGATAGATGTGCAAGAGATGATGTGCAAATAGAGATACTGGGGTACAAATGAGCAAAATAAATAACAATATAGGGATGAGGTAGTTGGGCGGGCTAATTTCAGATGGGCTGTGTACAGGTGCAGTGATCGGTAAGGTGCTCTGACAACTGATGCTTAAAGTTAGTGAGGGAGATAAGTGTCTCCAGCTTCAGAGATTTTTGCAATTTGTTCCAGTCATTGGCAGCAGAGAACTGGAAGGAATTGCGGCCAAAGGAGGTGTTGGCTTTGGGGATGACCAGTGAGATATACCTGCTGGAGCGCAGACTACGGGTGGGTGTTGCTATGGTGACCAATGAGCTAAGATAAGGCGGGGATTTGCCTAGCAGTGATTTATAGATGGCCTGGAGCCAGTGGGTTTGGCGACGAATATGTAGTGAGGACCAGCCAACAAGAGCGTACAGGTCACAGTGGTGGGTATTATATGGGGCTTTGGAGACAAAACGGATGGCACTGTGATAGACTACATCCAATTTGCTGAGTAGAGTGTTGGAGGCTATTTTGTAAATGACATCGCCGAAGTCAAGGATCGGTAGGATAGTCAGTTTTACGAGGGCATGTTTGGCAGCATGAGTGAAGGAGGCTTTGTTGCGAAATAGGAAACCGATTCTAGATTTAACTTTGGATTGGAGATTCTTAATGTGAGTCTGGAAGGAGAGTTTACAGTCTAACCAGACACCTAGATATTTGTAGTTGTCCACATACTCTAGGTCAGACCCGTCGAGAGTAGTGATTCTAGTCGGGTGGGCGGGTGCAAGCAGCGTTCGGTTGAAGAGCATGCATTTAGTTTTACTAGTGTTTAAGAGCAGTTGGAGGCTACTGAAGGAGTGTTGTATGGCATTGAAGCTCGTTTGGAGGTTTGTTAACACAGTGTCCAATGAAGGGCCAGATGTATACAAAATGGTGTCGTCTGCGTAGAGGTGGATCTGAGAGTCACCAGCAGCAAGAGCGACGTCATTGATATACACAGAGAAAAGAGTCGGCCCAAGAATTGAACCCTGTGGCACCCCCATAGAGACTGCCATAGGTCCAGACAACAGGCCCTCCGATTTGACACATTGAACTCTATCTGAGAAGTAGTTGGTGAACCAGGCGAGGCAGTCATTTGAGAAACCAAGGCTATTTAGTCTGCCAATAAGAATGCGGTGGTTGACAGAGTCGAAAGCCTTGGCCAGGTCAATGAAAACGGCTGCACAGTACTGTCTATTATCGATCGCGGTTATAATATCGTTTAGGACCTTGAGCGTGGCTGAAGTGCACCCATGACCAGCTCGGAAACCGGATTGCATAGCGGAGAAGGTACGGTGGGATTCGAAATGGTCAGTGATCTGTTTGTTGACTTGGCTTTCAAAAACGTTTGAAAGGCAGGGCAGGATGGATATGGGTCTGTAACAGTTTGGATCTAGAGTGTCACCCCCTTTGAAGAGGGGGATGACCGCGGCAGCTTTCCAATCTCTGGGGATCTCAGACGTTACGAAAGAGAGGTTGAACAGGCTAGTAATAGGGGTTGCGACAATTTTGGCGGCTAGTTTTAGAAAGAAAGGGTCCAGATTGTCTAGCCCAGATGATTTGTAGGGGTCCAGATTTTGCAGCTCTTTCAGAACATCAGCTGTCTGGATTTGTGTGAAGGAGAAGCGGGGGGGGCATGGGCAAGTTGCAGCGGAGGGTGCAGAGCTGGTGGCCAGGGTAGTGGTAGCCAGGTGGAAAGCATGGCCAGCCGTAGCAAAATGCTTGTTGAAATTCTCAAATTATTGTAGATTTATCGGTGGTGATAGTGTTTCCTAGCCTCAGTGCAGTGGGCAGCTGGGAGGAAGTGCTCTTATTTTCCATGGACTTTACAGTGTCCCAAAACTTTTTGGAGTTAGTGCTACAGGATGCAAATTTCTGTTTGAAAAAGTTAGCCTTTGCTTTCCTAACTGCTTGTGTATATTGGTTCCTAACTTCCCTGAAAAGTTGCATATCGCGGGGGCTATTTGATGCTAATGCAGTACGCCACAGGATGTTTTTGTGCTGGTCAAGGGCAGTCAAGTCTGAGGAGAACCAGGGGCTATATCTGTTCTTAGTTCTGTATTTTTTGAATGGGGCATGTTTATTTAAGATTGAGAGGAAATTACTTTTAAAGAACAACCAGGCATCCTCTACTGACGGAATGAGATCTATATCCATCCAGGATACCTGGGCCAGGTCAATTAGGAAGGCCTGCTCGCTGAAGTGTTTTTGGGAGCGTTTGACAGTGATGAGGGGTGGTCGTTTGACCGCGGACCCGTTACGGACGCAGGCAATAAGGCAGTGATCGCTGAGATCCTGGTTGAAGACAGCGGAGGTGTATTTAGAGGGTAAGTTAGTCAGGATGATATCTATGAGGGTACCCATGTTTACGGATTTAGGGTTGTACCTGGTAGGTTCGTTGATAATTTGTGTGAGATTGAGGGCATCTAGTTTAGATTGTAGGATGGCCGGGGTGTTAAGCATATCCCAATTTAGGTCACCAAGCAGTACGAACTCTGAGGATAGATGGGGGGCAATCAATTCACATATGGTGTCCAGGGCACAGCTGGGGGCTGAGGGGGGTCTGTAGCAAGCGGCAAAAGTGAGAGATTTATTTCTGGAAAGGTGGATTTTTAGAAGTAGAAGCTCAAACTGTTTGGGCACAGACCTGGATAGTATGATAGAGCTCTGCAGGCTATCTCTACAGTATATTGCAACTCCACCCCCTTTGGCAGTTCTATCTAGACGGAAAATGTTATAGTTGGGGATGGAAATTTCAGAATTTTTGGTGGCCTTCCTAAGCCAGGATTCAGACACTGCTAGAACATCAGGGTTGGCAGAGTGTGCTAACGCAGTGAATAACTCAAACTTAGGAAGGAGGCTTCTGATATTTACGTGCAGAAAACCAAGACTTTTACGGTTACAGAAGTCAACAAATGATAGCTCCTGGGGAGTAGGAGTGATACTGGGAGCTGCAGGGCCTGGGTTAGCCTCTACATCACCAGAGGAACAGAGGAGGACTAGAATAAGGATACGACTAAAGGCTTTAAGAACTGGTCTTCTAGTGCGTTGGGTACATAGAATAAAGGGGGCAGTTCTCCAGGCGTTGTAGAAAAGATTCAGGGCATTATGTACAGAAAAGGATATGGAAGGATATGAGTACAGTTCAGGTAACCCTAAGCGTTGGGTAACAATGAAAGAGATAGCGTCACTGGAGGCACCGATTGAGCCGGTCTCGGCGTGTATGGGGGGTGGAACAAAGGAACTATTTGAGGCAGTTTGAGAGGGACTAGGGGTTCTACAGTGAAATTGTATAATAAGAACTAACCCAAACAGCAATAGGCAAGGCATAATTGACATGGGAGAGAGGCATAAAGCAGTCACAGGTGTTATTAGAGAGAGCTAAGACAACAACTGGAAATAGCGATAACGTTTGGGCTAGGCTAAACAGAATAAACAGGACAGGGTACCGTGTAAAGGAACAGTCCAGCAGGCATCTGCTGTGCAGCTGAGTGATCATAAGGTCCAGTGAACAGCAATATGTGAGTCCGAGAGCAGTTCAAATTGGTGCTTCAGCACAGCTAGCAGGGAGCACAGTTGTAGTTTGCGTGTGCTAGCGGGCCGGGGCTGGCAGATGGATCTTCGTGGTCGTCGCAACGGGAAGCCTGTTGAAACCACATCAGAATATTTCGTCGGCAGACCAGTCGTGTTGGATCGGCGGGGCTCAGTGTCAACACTAGGAGGTCCCGTCCGGTTGACAGAGAGGTAGATAGCCGGGAGATGGGCCTGAGGCTAGCTCAAGGCTAACTGGTGCTTGCTATAGGGCAATGGTAATCAGCCAACAACAGGTTGCAGCTAGCTAGCTGGTTGCGATGATCCGGCGCTAGGGTCCAGTGATTCCGGCAGAAAGTCCAATAAGTTCTGGGTCGATAGCACGCTGTGCAGACTGGCCGACGAATTGTCCAGGCTAGAGCTAGAGCTGGCTGGTGGATAGTGTAGGCCACGGACAGTGGTGAAGACGCTAACGGTGACTAATAACAAGTAGCCATTCAGTTTCAGCTACTCTATTTTCAGCTTACGGTTCTTGATGAAAGTTATAAAGAAATAGTAGAATCCTTTCCACGTTGGGTGAGGCGGGTTGCAGGAGAGTATATTTAGTTAAAGAATGAAAAGTAAAAATTGAGAAATATATACAAAATAGACAAAAAAACAAGAAACGGGATATTTACACAGGGACAATGAATAAAAGCGACTGCACTGCTACGCCATCTTGGAACACACCTACAGTCATAACACTGAGTGGTCCTGGGGTCTGGTCTGGTCCCCTACAGTCATAACACTGAGTGGTCCTGGGGTCTGGTCTGGTCACCTACAGTCATAACACTGAGTGGTCCTGGGGTCTGGTCTGGTCACCTACAGTCATAACACTGAGTGGTCCTGGCGTCTGGTCTGGTCACCTACAGTCATAACACTGAGTGGTCCTGGCGTCTGGTCTGGTCCTCTACAGTCATAACACTGAGTGGTCCTGGGGTCTGGTCACCTACAGTACTAACACTGAGTGCATTAGGCATCTAACGGCTCTATTTAATCAGATCCGTCATCTGCATAGCGGTTGTTTTGGCAGCGTCGGAAGTGGAACTACATTAGAGCTGTCAAATCCACAAGCGGCTCCTGGCATTATATCTAAAGCTGTCATTGGCTGCACGGAGTCACATTAAGAGAAATCCCATGCAGCCTTGTTAACCAGTTGGAACACTGGAATGAGAGATGTAATCTACACCTCCATTAGGCTGATAGAAATCCTCATTATTTAATTGAATGATGTTGTGTCATTATTTCTATATAGTCTACACTTGAACTTCTAACGCGAGTGGGACAGGTGTGGCTTCATGACACCGATCTGACAGCTCCAAAACATCAGCTATGCAGGTGTCTGCTATGCCGGTTAACGCTTGATCTGAATGAATATTGGCCTAAGTGTACGTGGAGGCAGAGGCTTTGGCAAGCAGAAACTCTGAAACACTACCATTATTCCCAGCTACCCCTTCAGCATGCCACTCTACACTATCAGCCCCGTCTCTGTGAGTGAAGAGGAGAGAGATGTCAACTCCTTAGAATGCTCAAATAGTCTCCATTGCCGTGGGAATAGAGTACTGTCAATGGAATAATTACTTATCTCTTTTCCTCACTTACAGGTTAAAGGTTAATCATTAGTCACTCATCAACCCACCTACCCTCCTGCCTGCATAGCATAGCATAGATAGATATATTCTGATTAGTGAAGCCGAATCTCATCTCTCACAAGTCAATGCCCTGGAATGTGATACCTACCTCTTCTCATTCACCATTTTTTTCTCTCTTCATATTTCAGGTTATATTACATTTATCTAAGATGCTGAAGGACAAACGCACATACCAGTGATTTGAGGCTATGACACTGTTGGACTGGGTCCAAGAAGTTAGTACATTCCTGAGTATCAGCCCCTAGATCTGGGTCTACTATTAGAAGAAGATGTTAAGTAGCGTTCTCCAAGACAGAATGCCTTAACTCCACTACTGCAGACATACTGTAGCCTACGATGTAATGTATGTTTGCCTTGACCCTACTGCACCAACTATCTGTGTTGTAAGTGATGTCACTACAGCTTCCTGGAATACAACACTGTGTACAATACTACCGTGCAGCTCCTTGCAAGAAAACACGTGAATACACCAAGAAACGTATACTGTGTGGTATAGCAAGCTCCTTGAAAACATCATGGGCAGACCTGGCATAGCACAGGAAATGCGTGAGTGATGTGGTAATGATTATGGTGCGGTCCAGAAGGGGACTGTTGTCATGTGTGAGCTTTACAATGAGAGTGTGATGAGAGCTCTGCAGAGACGTGAAAGCCTTATCCAGCTAGACAGATGACCAGGGTGTACACACACACCCCTCCATGCCTCTCCTAGCTGTCTATAGCTCCTTATTTTACTGATAAGAGGGGTTGGCCTCGTGACAGAAGCATGCAGGCATGTCAGAGTGATGGGGAGGAATGTAGGACCAGCACTTGGTCAGTAAGCAGAGAGAAGGGTTGGAATGCAGTGGTGTAAAGTACTTAATATACTACTTGAGTAGTTTCTTTGGGTATCTGTAATTTACTTTTTATATTTCTGACAACTTTTATTTTTACTTCACCACATTCCTAAAGAAAATAAATGTACTTTTTACTCTATACATTTTCCCTGTCACCCAAAAGTACTGGTTACATTTTGAATGCTTAGCAGGACAGGAAATGGTCCAATTCACGCACTTATCAAGAGGACATCCCTGGTCATCCCTACTGCCTCTGATCTGGCGGACTCACTAAACACACATGCTTAGTTTGTAAATGATGTCTGAGTCCCAGGTCATGGTAACATGGTAACAGGTATAACAGCTAAGTCCCAGGTCATGGTAACATGGTAACAGGTATAACAGCTAAATCCCAGGTCATGGTAACAGGTATAACAGCTAAGTCCCAGTCATGGTAACAGGTATAACAGCTAAGTCCCAGTCATGGTAACAGGTATAACAGCTTAGTCCCAGGTCATGGTAACAGGTATAACAGCTAAGTCCCAGGTCATGGTAACAGGTATAACAGCTAAGTCCCAGTCATGGTAACAGGTATAACAGCTAAGTCCCAGGTCATGGTAACATGGTAACAGGTATAACAGCTAAGTCCCAGGTCATGGTAACAGGTATAACAGCTAAGTCCCAGTCATGGTAACAGGTATAACAGCTAAGTCCCAGGTCATGGTAACATGGTAACAGGTATAACGGCTAAGTCCCAGGTATGGTAACAGGTATAACAGCTAACTCCCAAGTCATGGTAACAGGTATAACATCTAAGTCCCAGTCATGGTAACAGGTATAACAGCTAAGTCCCAGGTCATGGTAACATGGTAACAGGTATAACAGCTAAGTCCCAGGTCATGGTAACATGGTAACAGGTACAACAGCTAAGTCCCAGGTCATGGTAACAGGTATAACAGCTAAGTCCCAGGTAATGGTAACATGGTAACAGGTATAACAGCTAAGTCCCAGGTCATGGTAACAGGTATAACAGCTAAGTCCCAGGTCATGGTAAAATGGTAACAGGTATAACAGCTTAGTCCCAGGTCATGGTAACATGGTAACAGGTACAACAGCTAAGTCCCAGGTCATGGTAACATGGTAACAGGTATAACAGCTAAGTCCTAGGTCATGGTAACATGGTAACAGGTATAACAGCTAAGTCCCAGGTAATGGTAACATGGTAACAGGTATAACAGCTAAGTCCCAGGTCATGGTAACATGGTAACAGGTATAACAGCTAAGTCCCAGATCATGGTAACAGGTATAACAGCTAAGTCCCAGGTCATGGTAACATGGTAACAGGTATAACAGCTTAGTCCCAGGTCATGGTAACATGGTAACAGGTATAACAGCTAAGTCCCAGGTCATGGTAACAGGTATAACAGCTAAGTCCCAGGTCATGGTAACATGGTAACAGGTATAACAGCTAAGTCCCAGGTCATGGTAACATGTATAACAGCTAAGTCCCAGGTCATGGTAACAGGTATAACAGCTTAGTCCCAGGTCATGGTAACATGGTAACAGGTATAACAGCTAAGTCCCAGGTCATGGTAACATGGTAACAGGTACAACAGCTAAGTCCCAGGTCATGGTAACAGGTATAACAGCTAAGTCCCAGGTCATGGTAACATGGTAACAGGTACAACAGCTAAGTCCCAGGTCATGGTAACAGGTATAACAGCTAAGTCCCAGTCATGGTAACAGGTATAACAGCTAAGTCCCAGGTCATGGTAACATGGTAACAGGTATAACAGCTAAGTCCCAGGTCATGGTAACATGTATAACAGCTAAGTCCCAGGTCATGGTAACATGGTAACAGGTACAACAGCTAAGTCCCAGGTCATGGTAACAGGTATAACAGCTAAGTCCCAGTCATGGTAACAGGTATAACAGCTAAGTCCCAGGTCATGGTAACATGTATAACAGCTAAGTCCCAGGTCATGGTAACAGGTATAACAGCTAAGTCCCAGGTCATGGTAACATGGTAACAGGTATAACAGCTAAGTCCCAGGTCATGGTAACATGGTAACATGGTAACAGGTACAACAGCTAAGTCCCAGGTCATGGTAACAGGTATAACAGCTAAGTCCCAGGTCATGGTAACATGGTAACAGGTACAACAGCTAAGTCCCAGGTCATGGTAACAGGTATAACAGCTAAGTCCCAGTCATGGTAACAGGTATAACAGCTAAGTCCCAGGTCATGGTAACATGGTAACAGGTATAACAGCTAAGTCCCAGGTCATGGTAACATGTATAACAGCTAAGTCCCAGGTCATGGTAACATGGTAACAGGTACAACAGCTAAGTCCCAGGTCATGGTAACAGGTATAACAGCTAAGTCCCAGTCATGGTAACAGGTATAACAGCTAAGTCCCAGGTCATGGTAACATGGTAACAGGTATAACAGCTAAGTCCCAGGTCATGGTAACATGGTAACAGGTATAACAGCTAAGTCCCAGGTCATGGTAACAGGTATAACAGCTAAGTCCCAGGTCATGGTAACATGGTATAACAGCTAAGTCCCAGGTCATGGTAACAGGTATAACAGCTAAGTCCCAGGTCATGGTAACATGGTAACAGGTATAACAGCTAAGTCCCAGGTCATGGTAACATGTATAACAGCTAAGTCCCAGTCATGGTAACAGGTATAACAGCTAAGTCCTTGTCATGGTAACAGGTATAACAGCTAAGTCCCAGGTCATGGTAACAGGTATAACAGCTAAGTCCCAGTCATGGTAACAGGTATAACAGCTAAGTCCCAGGTCATGGTAACATGGTAACAGGTATAACAGCTAAGTCCCAGGTATGGTAACAGGTATAACAGCTAACTCCCAAGTCATGGTAACAGGTATAACATCTAAGTCCCAGTCATGGTAACAGGTATAACAGCTAAGTCCCAGGTCATGGTAACATGGTAACAGGTATAACAGCTAAGTCCCAGGTCATGGTAACATGGTAACAGGTATAACAGCTAAGTCCCAGGTCATGGTAACATGGTAACACGTATAACATCTAAGTCCCAGTCATGGTAACAGGTATAACAGCTAAGTCCCAGGTCATGGTAACAGGTATAACAGCTAAGTCCCAGTCATGGTAACAGGTATAACAGCTAAGTCTCAGGTCATGGTAACATGGTAACAGGTATAACAGCTAAGTCCCAGTCATGGTAACAGGTATAACAGCTAAGTCCCAGGTCATGGTGACATGGTAACAGGTATAACAGCTAAGTCTCAGGTCATGGTAACATGGTAACAGGTACAACAGCTAAGTCCCAGGTCATGGTAACATGGTAACAGGTATAACAGCTAAGTCCCAGGTATGGTAACAGGTATAACAGCTAACTCCCAAGTCATGGTAACAGGTATAACATCTAAGTCTCAGGTCATGGTAACATGGTAACAGGTATAACAGCTAAGTCCCAGGTCATGGTAACAGGTATAACAGCTAAGTCTCAGGTCATGGTAACATGGTAACAGTTATAACAGCTAAGTCTCAGGTCATGGTAACACGGTAACAGGTATAACAGGGTAGATATGTGTGTGAGTAATGGCTGTAAGTCGCTCTGGATAAGAGCGTCTGCTAAATTACTACAAATTTAAAATGTGAGGATGCTTTAGGTCAAAGGTCAAAGGGGAGGATAAGTATTTTTCTCCTAGACCATGTAATGAAACCATACCTAGAAGTGTAGATGGTGTAGGATGACCAGAATGACCTGTTCGGTTTCTCTCTGCATGTGATTCCACAGTCACGGGTCACCTCTCCCCCTCAGTGGAGGGGTCTCCAAGAGGTCTCTAAGGGGGCCACGTGGAAAGAACACCTCTGTTTGTAGGAAAGGAGGATTACCAACTGATACTGAGTAACTATCCTGAGAGCTCAGACAGACAAACAACACCCCACAGACACACATAGAATCAGGCATGGAGGCAGCCACACACGCGCACACACACACATGCACGCACGCACGCACACACACCTCTCTCTCCCTGCCCAACACTCACATGGCCCATAGTCCATACCTTCATACCTCAGCCTCTGTCTTGGTCGCTGATTGGCCAGTTAAGAGTGAACAACCAAACAGCCTATTGACTCCTGTTGGAATGTTAGATGTCTATCAGAGTTCCTGAATATCTGAGGTCAGTTCTCTCGTAACCTGGGGCAACTCAGGAACTCTTGGAATTTCCATTCCTTAGTGACGAGGCCTGGTCAAGAACCCAATGTGTCCCAAATGGCACCCTGTTCTCTACATAGTGCACTACTTTTGACCAGAGCCCAATGGGCCCTGGTCAAAAGTAGTGCACCAAATTGGGAATAGGGTGCCATTTGGGACACCCCTGTTGTTAGTTGGTGACTGCTGAGATTCCATATATGGACAGGTTGAACCTATACGTAATATGAATAGGGTCAATCTCTAACTCATGTCAGCGACAAAGAATGTGTGTGGTTGTTGACTTTGGCAGGACCTTTGTGGATGTATGCACCAGGAATTTATGTATCAGCCAAGCTGTGTATGAAGTAGGGCAAAGACTGACAGGCAGACAGCGCCAGTGTCTCATTACTGATCTGGAGTCAGTTTTGGGTTCAACACCATATTTCACTAATTACTCCCATTCTGAGTGGCATCACCCTCCTCCCATCAAAAACACTAGGCTCAAGATTAGAGTGTGTGAGTGTGTGTGTGTGAAAAAAAGACAATGAAAGAGGAGACGAATGCAAGGAAACCTCACTTAAATGTGTGACCCACAACAGAATGTTTCAGTCCAATCTGAAGCCGATAGGATGAGCGTTCCCTGTGGTGATTGAGAGAGAGGTTTTATTGTATCTATAAAACGGGGTTAGGAGAGAAAGATCTGTCCTATTTGGACTTTAACTGGGTGGACAAGAACAAACACACTGAGATCACTAAAATATCTCCCTCCCTCATCACAACACTCTAACCTCTCTCTTCACTTCTTTAATAGTATGGTCATCACTCACTGTACATTTATAAATATCTCCCTCCCTCATCACAACACTCTAACCTCTCTCTTCACTTCTTTAATAGTGTGGTCATCACTCACTATACATGACCGCTTAGCAGCAACCTCAACCTCCCACCACTTCCTCTCTCTCTCTCTCTCTGTCTCTCTCTCTCTCTCTCTCTGTCTGTCTCTCCTCTGCTCTTCTCTCCCCCCTCTCTCTCCTCTCCTCTTCTCTCCCCCTCTCCCCCCCTCTCTCTCTCTCTCTCTCCTCTCCTCTTCTCTCCCCCTCTCCCCCTCTCCCCCCCTCTCTCTCTCTCTCTCCCCACCCCCCTATTTGTAGTGGTTCTTGATCGTGTGCCAGAGACATTGCTAATGGTGTAGTAGTCCAGACAACCAGAGACAACCCATTCAGCCAGTCATAACCAAATACCTCAATTCCCGAACATCGCCAGCATAGAAGCAGCTAAAAATAGAAGGCTCACCACAGGAACGTGTTTGACGTTCATAGAGAAATGCTTAATGGTGTGGTCAGAGGTCTGGTCAAAACTGGTCAAAAGTAGTGTGCTATATTTGGGACTCTTGTCTTGTACTGTAGTTCACTAAGTCCTGATATCAGAACATGTCCATTCTCTCTCTTCTCCTGTTACCTACTATAGCCTACATCTAAATTATATACTGTAGCCTCTACCTATATCCTCCTGTGTTAAATTATATAATGTAGCCTACATCTATATCCTCCTGTGTTAAATTATATACTGTAGCCTATACCTATATCCTCCTGTGTTAAATTATATAATGTAGCCTACATCTATATCCTCCTGTGTTAAATTATATACTGTAGCCTATACCTATATCCTCCTGTGTTAAATTATATAATGTAGCCTACATCTATATCCTCCTGTGTTAAATTATATACTGTAGCCTATACCTATATCCTCCTGTGTTAAATTATATACTGTAGCCTATACCTATATCCTCCTGTGTTAAATTATATACTGTAGCCTACACCTATATCCTCCTGTGTTAAATTATATAGTGTAGCCTACACCTACAGTGGGGAGAACAAGTATTTGATACACTGCCGATTTTCCTACTTACAAAGCATGTAGAGGTCTGTAATTTTTTTGCATAGGTACACTTCAACTGTGAGAGACGGAATCTAAAACAAAAATCCAGAAAATCACATTGTGTGATTTTTAAGTAATTCATTTGCATTTTATTGCATGACATAAGTATTTGATCACCTACCAACCGGTAAGAATTCCAGCTCTCACAGACCTGTTAGTTTTTCTTTAAGAAGCCCTCCTGTTCTCCACTCATTACCTGTATTAACTGCACCTGTTTGAACTCGTTACCTGTATAAAAGACACCTGTCCACACACTCAATCAAACAGACTCCAACCTCTCCACAATGGCCAAGACCAGAGAGCTGTGTAAGGACATCAGGGATACAATTGTAGACCTGCACAAGGCTGGGATGGGCTACAGGACAATAGGCAAGCAGCTTGGTGAGAAGGCAACAACTGTTGGCGCAATTATTAGAAAATTGAAGAAGTTCAAGATGACGGTCAATCACCCTCGGTCTGGGGCTCCATGCAAGATCTCACCTCGTGGGGCATCAATGATCATGAGGAAGGTGAGGGATCAGCCCAGAACTACACGGCAGGACCTGGTCAATGACCTGAAGAGAGCTGGGACCACAGTCTCAAAGAAAACCATTAGTAACACACTACGCCGTCATGGATTAAAATCCTGCAGCGCACGCAAGGTCCCCCTGCTCAAGCCAGCGCATGTCCAGGCCCATCTGAAGTTTGCCAATGACCATCTGGATGATCCAGAGGAGGAATGGGAGAAGGTCATGTGGTCTGATGAGACAAAAATAGAGCTTTTTGGTCTAAACTCCACTCGCCGTGTTTGGAGGAAAAAGAAGGATGAGTACAACCCCAAGAACACCATCCCAACCGTGAAGCATGGAGGTGGAAACATAATTCTTTGGGGATGCTTTTCTGCAAAGGGGACAGGACGACTGCACCGTATTGAGGGGAGGATGGATGGGGCCATGTATCGCGAGATCTTGTCCAACAACCTCCTTCCCTCAGTAAGAGCATTGAAGAAGGGTCGTGGCTGGGTCTTCCAGCATGACAATGACCCGAAACAACACACAGCCAGGGCAACTAAGGAGTGGTTCCGTAAGAAGCATCTCAAGGTCCTGGAGTGGCCTAGCCAGTCTCCAGACCTGAACCCAATAGAAAATCTTTGGAGGGAGCTGAAAGTCTGTATTGCCCAGCGACAGCCCCAAAACCTGAAGGATCTGGAAAAGGTCTGTATGGAGGAGTGGGCCAAAATCCCTGCTGCAGTGTGTGCAAACCTGGTCAAGACCTACAGGAAATGTATGATCTCTGTAATTGCAAACAAAGGTTTCTGTACCAAATATTAAGTTCTGCTTTTCTGATGTATCAAATACTTATGTCATGCAATAAAATGCAAATTAATTACTTAAAAATCATACAATGTGATTTTCTGGATTTTTGTTTTAGATTCCGTCTCTCACAGTTGAAGTGTACCTATGATAAAAATGACAGACCTCTACATGCTTTGTAAGTAGGAAAACCTGCAAAATCGGCAGTGTATCAAATACTTGTTCTCCCCACTGTATATCCTCCTGTGTTAAATTATATACTGTAGCCTACACCTATATCCTCATGTGTTAAATACCCCTCCTTGTCCTTTATCTTCTCAAGAACCCTTGGAAAAATAGTTGGAGCAAAAGAATGCCATTACTCAGTGAGAAATATGGTCTGGCCTGGTCTGTGAAATGTCTTCTTCCTGCTGGCTATCAGAGAAAACAAAGCTAGCAGCTATAATAAAGTTGTTTGACAACTAGCTAGTGTAAGAGGAACATGGTGGATGTGTAGATGTAGGAACATGGAGAACAGGACACATGGAGTACTTATTTTCTTTGCTGAGGGAGACTTTTACTAGAGTCAGTATGGGAAGAGTTTAATAGACGCACGTAGGAACACACACCAGAGAAGACAAGACCCTTGACTTTTAAATTGAGCTGTTTATTTGAGATGATGCAGAAAGAATGCTGCTATGGAGGAGATATTCTGAAAACTTGGGGTTTCCTCACTCTCCTGACTACAAACATGACTTCCACTGCAATACGCAGTGGAGACCAATACTATTATACATTCTGAAATAGTTTTTATAAACTATAACAGCAGATCTGTGATGGTTCTTAAGATGGTAACAAACAAAATAATTACTCAGGTTGAACCATCTATAACAAGATAGTAACTATAGTACAATACTAACATCAATATCAATAGACAGTAGCAAAATAAAGCTTAAATAACATAATACTTTATCATAAGATAACAATATCTAGTCAAGTTTTCCTATAGTAATATGTCCTATTTTAACAAACAGATGTAGGCTAACATCTGTTTTGTCTAGTTAGGCAGAGGGCAGCTTGGGGGTTCTTAGACCTGTTGAGACTTGATGACACCCCTTTCTTTTCCATTCAATTCTACGTAGCTGTGTGTGTGTTTTCAGTCTTACGATTCCCAGAGAGTCACTTGTGTGTTTATGACCTGTTCCTTACTGTTGTTGAACTTTAACCTCTTCAGTCCCTTATACACACACATACCGCTAACCCTGATTTCATACGAGGCAGGTCCCCTTCCAGTTATTAAAGCAGACCTGTACACACCCTCTGCCCATAAAATAAAGCCATACAAAGTTTCTATATTTTGGAAAAATCAAAAACAGAAGCATGATAAAAAGAAATCCAACGAAAATACTAACATAGTATAATTTTTCAGCACTGTAAAATCCAGTTAAAAAATACAATTTCAGTCCATACAATACAGAAAAATGCAAAACAATACTCAACAAGACTGTGGGTTGTTATGGTAACACCCTGGGCCCTTAGCCATAAAGACCCCTGACCTTTCAGAAGCATTCATTGGGTGATTTGGATTTATTTTGATGAGCTATCCGTTGGCATATGTGACATTTCCACAGTGGGGCTCCATTGATTTCTCAACAGTAATACGTTTCAGTCTGTTTGGGTTTCCCGGACGCCACCCGGTTGTTTAAATGTCTTGGGTTGTGTCCCAAATGGCACCATATTCCTTATGTAGTGCACTCCTTTTGACAAAGGGCCCATAGAGCTGCGTTCGAAACTAGGCAATAGGGTACCATTTGGAACACAGACGCAGACATTTAAACAACCGTGTGGTGTTCGAGAAACCCAAACAAACTTAGAGAAACCCAAACAGACTGAAACATATTATTGCCTGGGTTATTTCTGTTCCAAAGTGTCACTGAAGGTTACACCCTCTCACCAAGCCACGCTTCATAGGGCACATATAATTGGGCCAGCAGCACACAGGCTGTAGAAAGAGAAGGACATCTATATGTAACACTTACAGTGAGCTAACACTTTGCAGTTCTATCAAGGTTGTACAGTGCCAGCTACAATGGCTGTAATGACTTTCAGCTACAATGGCTGTAATGACTTTCAGCTACAATGGCTGTAATGACTTTCAACTACAATGGCTGTAATGACTTTCAACTACAATGGCTGTAATGACTTTCAGCTACAATGGCTGTAATGACTTTCAACTACAATGGCTGTAATGACTTTCAGCTACAATGGCTGTAATGACTTTCAACTACAATGGCTTTAATGACTTTCAACTACAATGGCTATAATGACTTTCAACTACAATGGCTGTAATGACTTTCAGCTACAATGGCTGTAATAACTTTCAACTACAATGGCTGTAATGACTTTCAACTACAATGGCTGTAATGACTTTCAACTACAATGGCTGTAATGACTTTCAACTACAATGGTGTAATGACTTTCAACTACAATGGCTGTAATGACTTTCAGCTACAATGGCTGTAATGACTTTCAGCTACAATGGCTGTAATAATTTCAGCTGCAATGGTTGTAATGACATTCAGCTACAATGGCTGTAATGACTTCCAACTACAATGTGTTGAACTGTATATCTTCCCAACTTAAAGCTGAAATTCTTAGGTTACCTGAAACATAACATTCCTTTTACCCTTCCAAACATTCTTTTCATTTTACCTTTTTTCAACTCTACCTCTCTCTACTACCCATTTATTTTCCCAGCTACACTAAGCTACTATCTCTCACTTTCTCTTTCTATCTTTCTCTCTCTCTCTTTCTCTCTGTCTCTTTCTCTCGCTCTCTCTTTCCATCTTTCTCTCTTTCTATCTTTCTCTCTCTCTCTTTATCTTTCTCTCTTTCTCCCTCTCTCTCTCTCTCTCTCTCTCTCTCTCTCTGCCCCCTATTTTTTCTCTCCATTCTGAGTCTTCAGTCTGGGGAGGAAGGGGTGTAACAGCCTGGTCCAGCACCCAACTTCCATCCACAAACAAGACCTCTACAACCAACCCATTAACCCTTACCACTAACTCACTCTGTTAGAACTACACGTCTATCTACCCCCTTCTTTTTTTCAGTATTTCCCTTTCCAAAACGACTACAGTTCCATTACATATGGCCTACACATGACCTAGTCATGTAGACTTGAGGGCTTGTAGCCACAACTCTGTGAATCTCCTTAAGTTTTGACTACACGTCTATCCACCCTCCAGCCGTTCTGTCTTTCAGTCCCATTTCCAAAACAACTACAGCTCTACTGTGAAACCAAATGGTTACGTACATGAACAAGTCCAAGTCGTTTAGACTCAGGAGAGTGCGTGGTCACAGCTCCGTGAATCGTCTCCCTATAGTTTTGTCTAATGTGGGGAGTTTTGTTGGTTATCGAACTGTTCCTCCATTAACCAGGAAATACAGTACTTGATAACATAGCACTAATAAAGGCACTTCCTTTGGACGGCCCATACAGTTGAGTTATCCCAATACACATTGTTTGCTCTTTAACTTTCCCACTGTGATAGGTGTCCTGATGGATTATGAGGAATATCACGTATGGCATTCATGTCAATTCAATCAAGTAATACTATTATTCAGTATCATTTCTTGAAGGGTACATACAGTAGATACGTCTTGAAATGACCAAAACACACTGGCAATATTTGTCTGTTTCAACAATATAATAACTCAATGGATAACACATGGGCCTAACTGTCCATTACATTGAGATAACATGAACATTAGGCCTAACTGTCCATTACGTTGAGATAAGTACATAGATTCAAAAACAACAGTCCTTCTTCTAAAGGTGCTTAAGGAAACCTAATGGAGATTTTCCATGAGCTTCACCCCAGCATGGTTTGTGTCTCTGAGAGACATATAATACAATACTTATTTGGCTCTATTAAACATGTAAACATTTACAGCAGCACTGTCTCTGAGATGGTAGATTCAGTACATTAAGGTGGCTGGGACGCCCAGTTCACAACATACTTGGCCAGTCCTAACCCAGAAATGAGGGTTCAAGTGTGTGTGTGTGTGTGTGTGTGTGTGTGTGTGTGTGTGTGTGTGTCCTTCCCATGTCCCTTCCCTTCCTATCCTCCTAACTCCACCTCCCCTAGGTCAGTTTGCTGCTGATGTCCAGGGCGTGTTGGTAGACCTGGGTCATATCATCCATGTCCCCAAGCAGAGAGAAGCTGCCGTCGTCCCCAGGAGACCCTGGTGTCCCTCGGGTCCCCACCTTCCCCCCATGGAGCCCCCCTGCAGCCGTCTGGAGGCCCCGTCTGAAGCCTGCCAGCTGGAGTAGATCCTCAGCCGACATACAGGCCCTGACGTTGGGCTGCGGGGACGAGGAAGGCCAGTCCATCCCCATGAAGGGAGGAATATTGGAGAGACCCATCTCCTCACAGACAATACTGGAGGGTCTGCTCTGGCTGCGAGAGAGGCCTGAGTCCCCCTGAGTTTCCCCGTGGTAGCCCATATTGGACAAGCCACTGTGGAAGGAAGTGGAGTTGCCGTACTTCCCGTTGCGCTTCAATATGCCCTTTCTCCCCATGGACCTCTTTGTTGGTGAGCTAGCGGGTGGGGCCATGGAGGTGCTGCCCCCTAGCAGTTCAGAGGACTCACTGTGCTCCGGGGAGGAGTAGTAGCCAGACTCCCGCTGCTGGTTGTTCTTCAGGATGCCCTTCTTGGGGAGGGTGGGCAGCATCTTGGCCGGCGAGACCCCCAGGCGATCCTGATCATCGTCCTCCTCCTCATCCCTCTCGGGGCTGGAGGGCAGCTCCCCTCCCTCGTGGAAGTGCAGGGAGCGACTCAGCTCGATCTCCCCCAGGCTGTGGGACCTCTGCTCGGACACACGCATCTTGAGGATCCCCTTGGGCCTCTTCAGCCCTGGTTTGTCTTTGTCTTTGTCTTCCCCCGTGGTGCGATGGTGGAGCGCTCCGCTGTCATTCTCCTTCATGGACTTCCTCAGGCGCTGGCGGCCAGCATGGGGGTTTACGGCGGGGGGTTCCGAGCGGGGAGGCTTGACCGGCGCCACCCTGGGCGACTCTGTGGTGCGGTTCTGCCAGTCGATAAAGCGTGCTAGTGTTGGAGAAGAGGCGCAGCCACTGTTGTCCTTCTGGACGTCACAGTCACACACAGTGGTTTTCCAGCCCCAGTTGACCCACCAGTGGTTGGCGATGTCTTCCACCGTGGCTCGACGCTCCGGGTTAACCATCAACATCCAGCGGATCAGACCACGAGCATCTGGGCGAGAGGGAAGGTGAGGAGGACAGAGACTTTAGCAGCAATCTATGGCCTTGTTTAACAATTCCTGCTCCAGAGAAGTACATAGTGTACAGGCTTAGAGTAATAACTCCTGATTCAGATAATCAAACTCTGGGTGATTATTAGAGTAATAACTCCTGATTCAGATAATCAAACTCTGGGTGATTATTAGAGTAATAACTCCTGATTCAGATAATCAAGCTCTGGGTGATTATTAGAGTAATAACTCCTGATTCAGATAATCAAACTCTGGGTGATTATTAGAGTAATAACTCCTGATTCCGCTAATCAAACTCTGGGTGATTATTAGAGTAATAACTCCTGATTCCGCTAATCAAACTCTGGGTGATTATTAGAGTAATAACACCTCATTCCGCTAATCAAACTCTGGGTGATTAGTCTATTATGGAATCAGGTGTTTTAGTTCTTGACTTGAAACAAAAGCCAATATACAGTATGACATTGGTAGAGAGATAGAGAGAGAGAGAGCGGAGACAGCTACAGTCAAACTAATACCTGAGGACTGTGTAGGTTCCCTGTACTCTCCGTTGGTGATCTGGCGGATGAGTTTATTGTGGTCTTCCCCATCGAAGGGCATGGTCCCATAGACCAGGGTGTAGAGAAGCACTCCCAGGGCCCAACTGTCTACCTGGAAACACAACACACTGGCAGTTACAATACTGTCTACCTGGAAACACAACACACTGGCAGTTACAATACTGTCTACCTGGAAACACAACACACTGGCAGTTACAATACTGTCTACCAGGAAACACAACACACTGGCAGTTACAATACTGTCTACCTGGAAACACAACACACTGGCAGTTACAATACAACACCCTTGTGATATGTAGACAACACATCATTTCTCCAAAGCTTTCTTGTATGGTGGCCTCAGTAGCACACAGACCTCGAGGCTGCTGATTTACTACTGTTAGTTTGTGATTACACTTCCCACTGTTTTCACACCCCTCTGCTGGCTAAGATAACAACCCTTTAATGTATTTTAACACGACAAATAAAATATTCTGTTTCTTCTCCAAACATTCCGTTCTTTGCACACTGATTGCGGTCGTAAAAGCCATGGCAAGGTCTGTGACTTAAGTGATTGGGTTCTGTTCTGATGAGGTTGCCTTTGGCTCTGAGGTATAAACCTTAGGCTCCGTCCCAAACGACAGCCTATTCCCTATGTAGTGACCAGGGCTCATAGAGAATAGGGTGCCATTTGGGACACAGACTGTATTCTCTGATTAGCTGAGATAATCTCCAGGAATCACAGTGTTCTGTAAATGACAGCTAGCTGGGAAACAATGAACGATTAGTCTATGGGGAAGTCTACTCCCCTGACTCCATAACCTCAGAATGTGTGTGTGTGTATGTGTGTGTGTGTGTGTGTGTGTGTGTGTGTGTGTGTGTGTGTGTGTGTGTGTGTGTGTGTGTGTGTGTGTGTATGTGTGTGTGTGTGTGTGTGTGCGCGCGCGTCTAGAACTGTGATTGTTGGCTGGGACTCTGTCGGTCGCCACCTCTTTGACCAACTGTGTCAAACCGAGGAAGGGCTTTTCTCAGGAAGCTAATGGAGGTGGGACTAGGGGAGGGGTGACACGGGGTCAGTGGGTGTAAGGGCCATTATGTAAGATTTACTGTAGGGTGGGAGAGGGGGTGCTCCTAATCAGTCATTAAATTATGGGACTCAGTGAAATCCTGAAGTCACAGTCATTCTGGGTCTATGTTTGGTAAAATGTTGAGACTCCTTTCAGATGACTGGTCTGACCTGGGATGGCTGTTGGGGAAGTGGCTGTGTTGGGCCTGACAGGATGTGCGTGCGTGCGTGCGTGCGTGTGTGTGTGTGTGTATGCGTGTGTGTGTGTGAGTGAGTGAGTGAGTGAGTAAACTTCCTCCAAGACAGGAACAGTGTTCACTACCTTCACTTGTCAGCTTAAGGACAGACACTTATAGGAGCAGAAGACCCAGGCAGCAGGAGCATGTTTTGGGATGGGGGTTCCCTTCAGTGTTTCCCCTATCCAACCATTAGAGGGAATTTGGTCTGGGGATTTTCCACTGGTGAGAATCCGGTAGTTTAGATTTGTATCTTACTTCCATGAGCCTCAGAGAGAGTATGATTACAGCAGATTCAGTCCAGCAGATCACAAGGCCTAAAATAAGACTGTCTGGGTTTCAGAATGACAGAGATCAGAAGTGGAGAGAAGCATTTCCCTTGTTCCCTAGGATGTGGTCTATCCGTGGCTTACCCTGTGTGTGTGTGTGTGTGTGTGTGTGTGTGTGTGTGTGTGTGTGTGTGTACCTCTGGACCGTGGTAGGGCCTGCCGTTGACGATCTCTGGTGAGGCGTACAGAGGGCTGCCACAGAACGTCTGAAGGAGCTTGTCTTTGTGGTAAAGGTTGGACAGACCAAAGTCAGCAATCTGGAGGAGGGAAGAGCATGACAATCAACGTTAAATGACCCTGGAATAAGACTCGCAGATCCCTGATTGCACCTTTAAAAGAGACCGTCCTGCTCCTATCCCTAAGGTGTTGAAATACAGCGTGTGAAAGATAAGAGATGGAAATCTCTACGAGGTGAAAGATCTTACCTTGATATTACAGTTTTCATCCAGTAGCACGTTTTCCAGTTTTAAATCCCTGTGCACGACTCCGTTCTACAAAGACAAAACAGGACAGGTCTGATTAAACTGTGACCCATTTACACACACACACACACACACACACACACACACACACACCTTTCTTCTGTCTACCATTTTTGGTGAGCTCATCTGCAATGGTTCTTTTCAAGTGGCACATGTTCTATATAAATCCAGCATCTTTAATTAATCTCAATGATAAAATGTATTCTCATAAACATCTCTTGTGTTGTTGGGTGACACACTAAACAGCTGTTAAACATGTGGGACACAGAATCTGCATCTCAAACGGCACCCTATTCCCTACATAGTGCACTACTTTTGACCAGAGACCTATGGGCCCAGGTCAAAATGAACGCAGTATGCAGGGATCAGGGAGTCATTTGGAATGCAACCAGTGATAGGAAGTGTGGTCATGGTTCAATATGAACCAGAAGAACCACATTAACAGTTAGGCCATGCACTGTGTGTTAATAATTCACTTAACCATTGAAGGCAGATGTACATGCTCAAAGAAAGATGTGGGCAAACTCTCTCTCTCTTTTTTTCTTTATTTCCCTCCCTCCCTCCCTCCCTCCCTCCCTCCATCTCTAGGGAGGAAGCAGGGGAAGTCTATACTCTGCCACACATCCTTCAGTCTGTCACTGCAGCGCTGCCCTGTCCTGATCTATTGTATCTCTATGTCCGGCTCATCCCTCCTCACCATGTCACGGTTGCCCCCGACAACTCCCTCACTACGATGTCAAGGATGCCCCCGACAACTCCCTCCTCACGATGTCACCAGCAACTGTAGCCAGCCCTGTCAGTCAGTCAGCCTCTCCCAGCTGGCACCCTAGTCCATATATAGTGCACACTTTCTTGACCAGGGCCCATAGTAGTGCACTATATCGGGAATAGGGTGCCATTTGGGATGCACACTCAGTCTCACCCAGCTGGGGATATGACATCACTCCACCATGGCCTACAGCGATGACATCAGTCATAGCCTCCAGCTGTAGGGTCTGTGGAGGACAAAGGGCCAACCCTCTCTGTGTCTCCCCAGGGAGCAGTACTCAACCTGGAGGTGGAGAGGGCCTGGGGGAAGGGGGGGATGGAGGAGTGGGGGAGGCTGGGGGATGGGCTGCTACATGGGCACAGAAGGACAATTATGTGTCTTACTGTGTGAGCTAACTCTGCTCTGCTGTAGGGTACTGTCCCCTTTAACTCTAGTCTGCTGTAGGGTACTGTCCCCTTTAACTCTGCTCTGCTGTAGGGTACTGTACCCTTTAACTCTGCTCTGCTGTAGGGTACTGTACCCTTTAACTCTGCTCTGCTGTAGGGTACTGTCCCCTTTAACTCTGCTCTGCTGTAGGGTACTGTCCCCTTTAACTCTGCTCTGCTGTAGGGTACTGTACCCTTTAATTCTAGTCTGCTGTAGGGTACTGTACCCTTTAACTCTGATCTGCTGTAGGGTACTGTACCCTTTAACTCTAGTCTGCTGTAGGGTACTGTACCCTTTAACTCTGCTCTGCTGTAGGGTACTGTCCCCTTTAACTCTGCTCTGCTGTAGGGTACTGTCCCCTTTAACTCTGCTCTGCTGTAGGGTACTGTACCCTTTAACTCTGCTCTGCTGTAGGGTACTGTCCCCTTTAACTCTGCTCTGCTGTAGGGTACTGTCCCCTTTAACTCTGATCTGCTGTAGGGTACTGTACCCTTTAACTCTGCTCTGCTGTAGGGTACTGTACCCTTTAACTCTGATCTGCTGTAGGGTACTGTACCCTTTAACTCTGCTCTGCTGTAGGGTACTGTCCCCTTTAACTCTAGTCTGCTGTAGGGTACTGTACCCTTTAACTCTAGTCTGCTGTAGGGTACTGTACCCTTTAACTCTAGTCTGCTGTAGGGTACTGTACCCTTTAACTCTGCTCTGCTGTAGGGTACTGTCCCCTTTAACTCTAGTCTGCTGTAGGGTACTGTACCCTTTAACTCTAGTCTGCTGTAGGGTACTGTCCCCTTTAACTCTGCTCTGCTGTAGGGTACTGTACCCTTTAACTCTAGTCTGCTGTAGGGTACTGTACCCTTTAACTCTAGTCTGCTGTAGGGTACAGTACCCTTTAACTCTGCTCTGCTGTAGGGTACTGTACCCTTTAACTCTGCTCTGCTGTAGGGTACTGTACCCTTTAACTCTGCTCTGCTGTAGGGTACTGTACCCTTTAACTCTGCTCTGCTGTAGGGTACTGTACCCTTTAACTCTGCTCTGCTGTAGGGTACTGTACCCTTTAACTCTGCTCTGCTGTAGGGTACTGTCCCCTTTAACTCTAGTCTGCTGTAGGGTACTGTACCCTTTAACTCTAGTCTGCTGTAGGGTACTGTCCCCTTTAACTCTGCTCTGCTGTAGGGTACTGTACCCTTTAACTCTGCTCTGCTGTAGGGTACTGTCCCCTTTAACTCTAGTCTGCTGTAGGGTACTGTACCCTTTAACTCTAGTCTGCTGTAGGGTACTGTACCCTTTAACTCTGCTCTGCTGTAGGGTACTGTACCCTTTAACTCTAGTCTGCTGTAGGGTACTGTACCCTTTAACTCTGCTCTGCTGTAGGGTACTGTACCCTTTAACTCTAGTCTGCTGTAGGGTACTGTACCCTTTAACTCTGCTCTGCTGTAGGGTACTGTCCCCTTTAACTCTGCTCTGCTGTAGGGTACTGTACCCTTTAACTCTGCTCTGCTGTAGGGTACTGTCCCCTTTAACTCTGCTCTGCTGTAGGGTACTGTATCCTTTAACTCTAGTCTGCTGTAGGGTACTGTACCCTTTAATTCTGCTCTGCTGTAGGGTACTGTACCCTTTAACTCTGCTCTGCTGTAGGGTACTGTACCCTTTAACTCTGCTCTGCTGTAGGGTACTGTCCCCTTTAACTCTGCTCTGCTGTAGGGTACTGTACCCTTTAACTCTGCTCTGCTGTAGGGTACTGTACCCTTTAACTCTAGTCTGCTGTAGGGTACTGTCCCCTTTAACTCTGCTCTACTGTAGGGTACTGTACCCTTTAACTCTGCTCTGCTGTAGGGTACTGTCCCCTTTAACTCTGCTCTGCTGTAGGGTACTGTACCCTTTAACTCTGCTCTGCTGTAGGGTACTGTACCCTTTAACTCTGCTCTGCTGTAGGGTACTGTACCCTTTAACTCTAGTCTGCTGTAGGGTACTGTACCCTTTAACTCTGCTCTGCTGTAGGGTACTGTACCCTTTAACTCTGCTCTGCTGTAGGGTACTGTACCCTTTAACTCTGCTCTGCTGTAGGGTACTGTACCCTTTAACTCTGCTCTGCTGTAGGGTACTGTACCCTTTAACTTCGGTTTCCAACTACAGAGATTGGATGTGTGTGGGTTGGGATAGCTGCATAGCGCTTCCTTGTAAAAATGTCCTTTGGCTTAGGGCACAGATCTAGGATCAGCTCAGACTTCCCCAGGTCCTAGCCTTTACCATACAGAAGATAGTAAAACTGACCTCAGATCAGCATATCTCTTACCTTGTGACAATGGTGCACGGCGGAAACGATCTGCCTGAAGAAGTGTCGTGTCTCTCTCTCGCTCAGCCGCCGTCGCTCGCTGATGTAATCATACAGCTCGCCCTTACTGGCGTATTCCATCACGATCACTATCTTGTCCTTGTTCTCAAACACTGGATACAAGGACATACACAGAGGACAAAGTTAGGATGGGAGAAGTTTGAAATCAGCAAACCCATCTTAGGATGCATCCCAAATGACACCCTATTTCCAGATATAGTGTGCACTACTTTTGACCAGGGGACACAGTCTCAACAATGGGGCCCTTTGGAGTAAAGACATTGACACGTTGATAGGAATACAGAGAGGCATACTGTTGCCAATTTAGTGATCTTGCTACTGTACTTCATGGCGAGGTCACTGATACTGTTCACATTGTTGTGTTATACTGTTGTTGACTGTTAACTGCTGTAGTTTAGGAACACTGTTCTACCCTGCTGTAGTTTAGGAACACTGTTCTACCCTGCTG